>NW_027452509.1:0-20814 GCF_964194025.1 Convolutriloba macropyga | reverse complement strand
TCATGTGCCAAAACAGACTAGCATACAAAATCATTTGCAAAGTTTGGCACTTAATAAAGTTATTTTTTAAGAGCACAATCAAATGTGGATCGCAAATGCGATATAATTATTTAAGAAGTCCTCTGACTACATTATACGAAAATTTGTGGCACCAATGATTGTTTTGTGTCAAAAATTATCTTGTAGGATTTCCATAAAATTTTTCCAACTTCCATAGAAAATGAAAATTGTACAGTTTCTAGGAATTCATACGTGATCCTTGTATGACTACCAAGAAGTCTTACAAATCATATATGACCTAGTATGTTTACTAAGAATAATATATGACCTAGTACGAATTCAGAGAAAGTTGTATGATCGGTGACCCAGGGATAGAGGGGTGAAATAATACAGGGGTTAAACGATAAAGTTATTAAATAATATGGGGTTAAAATATGTGGTGGTGAAATAAATCGGGGTGAACAGAAGTAGAATCTTAAATTCAAATGGACTAATTAATTTTGAGCAAACAGGAAACCAGTGGACTGTAGTTTTGACATTTTCAAAGAAGTGAGAATTAATTTCATAATTGTGAAGCACAATTTGTCCACGCGGAATGGAGACTGGGGGCGGGTGAGTAACTCTTATAGTGTAAATGGAAACCGGCATCGGATTTGAGCCAATTTGTACCTAAACCGGTAAACGTTTCTTATGGAGTTGTCTGCTAAGCGTGGGTGGGGGCTATAACGGGAAAGACGCAATTGATTTACCTCACAGAGGGATTTATTTTTTTTTACAAAATCGGTCCTAGTCACATAAGCAGCAGCTTTTGCAACTAATCCTTAGCATGATGTACACTTTTCAGTTTTCATAGGTCAAAATGTAAAATGAAGCCTGGTCAAAATTCCAGACCCAATCAGCCTCTGAGCAGACCAGCTTGTGTCCCACATCGTGGGGGGGGGGGGGGGGGGTAATGTGCGACCCAATTTACGTGGTCGCAAAAAGATCTGCTCAGAAAGCAGAGTCGAAACGAGGTTTGATCAGAGTTCGCTGGGATAGGTAATTTCGATCCTTGGTGGCATGCACATTTTCACAATTAAAAATGTTGACTTGTAAACTCTGTTATCTAAGAGGACCCTATGACATCTTTTGAACACGTATCAAAAAAGAGCAACCTAGAATTGAAACTTAGGCATTATTGCAACAAATGGTCGACTTAAATGGTACGATTATACAAGTCAAACAAATGCTATATATTGTT
Source organism: Convolutriloba macropyga (assembly GCF_964194025.1). Lineage (NCBI taxonomy): Eukaryota > Metazoa > Xenacoelomorpha > Acoela > Convolutidae > Convolutriloba > Convolutriloba macropyga. Next base: position 19,574 of record NW_027452509.1, on the reverse strand, counting down.
GTTCTTTTGCTCTATATCATACACAGCTGTCAAATTACAACAATGGTATGAATTATGAGTAGCTTAATGGTACAGACAACTCAGCTGGACTATTGATAAGGCCTCAACTCAAAATGGTCCAAAATGAGCACTTTGTTATAATTTTGTCAATCTATTCACATTTGGTACCAAGTATTTTAGACCAAAAGGTCGATATAACTAAATCGACGTTTGTAGGATCCAAAACATCTTGATCGGATTCTAAAATTGTGATTTTGACGATGTTTCACGAACGTTTAACATGGTCCAACATTGTTCTTTTTGTGTCAAAAGAAACAAACGTTTCAAATATTGAGTCAAAAAGAGCAACCCTAACTGCTCTGGACTTCAGACGGTTGTCAACGTTTGAGTTGAGCTGACAAATTTTGAAGAATTTGATTGAAGATCATCGCTTCTCGGCCTTTTGTAATATGACTTGGTTTCTCCTTTAACTTGTGTTCCTGCTTACTTTAATGAGTTAGCTTATAGTGTGTATTGTTTAGTCAGCCTACGCGTTTATTCACGCGCATTTACAAATCTACCGTGCGTAGTTAATGCATTACATCTTGTATCGAATAGCACGAATTGTGTTACTAAATTAGTTTGAATGCCTCGTTTGGAATTATTGTGCTAATTTATCCTTTTGTTTAACAATAGAAAGGAAGTAAAGTAATAGTGACTGAGCCAAGGCTCCCCCTTTCCCTCTCTTCCCCCTTTTCTCTCCCTTTGGGTTCCAATACTGTATTCACACTTCAGTTAAAGAGCTTTGAAAGTATTTTACCCACCAACAATGGACCCGTACTTGGAATCGCTGGAGTCCTTCCTTGACAAGGAAAGTGATCCAAAAGTGGACTACGTTGCCGCAATAAGGAAAAATCTTGATAATCCATCGAACAACAGTAACATTCAAAAACTGTTCATCATACCTCCGTTTATAAAAACCCACTTCTATTCAGAACAGTCATTAAATATCGCCTACAACCAATGCGTCGACGCCATCATGGCTTCGATACCGATCCAAAATAAAGGGAAAATCACTATAACGAAAACTTGGACCAAAGTAAGGGATAAGAATCTTCACACACTGCTAGTTATTGGACCTGAAGAATGTCAAAGTCACTTTAACTACTTAGCTCTTCATGGAATTCAAATGCTGGGCAAGACTGTACTGCCTACTGTTCATCAAACTCGCTCTTTGAGTTTATATCCGAAAAGATACAACATTAAAATTAGCCAGCTTCCTTTTGTGTGCTCCGAAGCCGTTCTTATTGAACTTCTGCGCTTACCTGAGGAGGTTAATATTATTGAGTCGCTCCACCGTTTCACTGAAAAGTCCAACAACGGCGAGTTTTACAACGGCACAGCAGTTCTCCAAGTTGCTGTTCCCAACAAGGAGGCAGAGGATAACTTGCGTAGCTGGTCATTCCAAGCGCGAACGAGTGAACCTGTGGAATGGAACGACATCTTGATACAATTCCACGTACCAGCAATCCATCATTGCAATTTTTGTGATGCACAGGGCCACGATGAGGAATGGTGCTTCCGCAAGCAACGCGAATTGAACAAAAGCAAGCAGCTTGAATTGAGAGCCAATGAGGATGGGGCAAGTCGACATCGTGATCCAATGCGCGGGAACATTTCTCCCAACTCGGAACCAGACGACAAAGTGGTAGATGTAAGTAATAAGGAAAACGAGTGCGGAACCAGTCAGTGTACTGGTGAATCAGTTACCCAGAATGATGAAACAACCTGTGAGGTACTATGCAGTGGAGACGCGGGAAATTTTATGGAAACGAAAATGAAATTGCGGAATAATCGAAATGAGGCGCCTGCAGCGAAGCAACCAAAAGTAGACAAGAAACCATTGGTTCAAAACCAAAATGGAAACATTAAAAGAGTGTGTAAATCTGTCAATAATGGATCCATCAAGTAAGACTGTTCTTTTACTCACCCTTAATGTACAAGGGCTTGCGAAAACTGAGAAACTAATGTCGCTTCTTAGTCGAATAAACTTCAACCATCCTTTCATTTTATGTTTACAAGAAACAAAACTATCGTCGTTGCCTAGAACTCACTTAAATGTCTTAACTCACTATAATTTGAATTACTATCTTGAACCTTCGATTAATTCTGCTGGAGGTCTGTTGATGATCTTTTCGGGAGCTCTGGAGTGCCAACTCATTACATCATCCTGTTATTTTCAACTTGTTTTGTGCAAAAATCTGAAAATGCATGTAGGGAATTGCTATGTAAAAATTCGTGATTTCACAAGTTGCCTTAAACAAATTGAAGAACCTTTGAGTAGACTGTGCAAAAAAGAGAAGCTGACTTTAGTTGGTGATTTCAACGCCTTGAAAAGTCATTTCTGGACCACTAGTACATTGGTAAACAAAAGTGATAGTCGTTTTACTCGTTACAAGAAACTTGATAAACATTTGTTTTCTACTTTCGATCTTCACGATGTTGGTTCCTCTCTGAATAATTTAGAAAAAACGCACTTTGATGCACGAACCCTCTTCAAGGCTAGGATTGACTTCATCATGTCAAGAGACATAGGGCTTTTCTCCTTTTTCTCTGTTAATGAATTTGCACTCAGTGACCACTCCATTGTTCAAGTTTACATAAACTTAGAAGAATCGGTACACCGAGGGACAAGTTTTTGGAAACTTAATGATAGTGTTTTGCCTAATAATAAAGAAGTCCTGAGAGATTTCATAAATGACTTCCAGCAGCTTGAGGATCTGAATGCAGAAAAATATGATAATTTTAAAAGTGAGTTAAGGCATATTCTACGGAATGCTTCCATTATTAAAAATAAATGTGAATGTGCTAACTTTCGTGTGTTGAAGCTTCGTCTGAAGGAAGCTTTAGAGTGTAATGATTATCTTACTGTTCTAACCTTGAGAGATAAGTTGGCTCGTCTAGATATGAACAAAGCACGCGAAAAACTGAAAACAATGCGAGAATTTTATAATGACATACACGGAGGATGTACGGCTGCAGTGAAAAGGCGACTAAAATCAAATAACATCGTCAATAAAATGAGCAAACTAGTAAATGAGGAAAACGTACAGATGAATGGAACTGATCAAATCATGGAGGCTTTTGTCCGACAATATCAATATCTCTATAGGGAACCAACTTGCTCTCCAGAAATGGAGACTTATCTAAAAAATCATGTTAATTTCTCCATCAATGAGGAACAAAATGAGACGCTTGGTCGCCCTTTCACTGCTACTGAGTTTTGTTGTGCAATAGAACAGTTGAATCCAAAAAGCTCCCCGGGTCCTGATGGCCTTACGTCCAACTTCTACAAAATCTTTAAAGATGAGTTCGCAGAAATTTTGAAGAATCTAGTGAATAATGCAGTTGCAACAAATTTACCACGTAGCATGGGAATGGCTATTATTAAACTCCTACCGAAAACTGTAAAAACAGAAAGTACATCGGACTTTCGTCCAATAAGTTTAATCAATACCGATCAGAAAATATTGTCACACGTTTTAGCTAACCGTTTAATAAATGTTTTCAGTAGTATAATATCTCCCAGTCAATATGCCTATTTGACAAATAGAAAAATGAGCTCGGCGTTATTCTTGGTCAGAAACTTGGTTAAGCGGTTGAAGAAAAACCGCTGCATTGTTGCTCTTGATTTTAGCAAGGCTTTCGATAAATTAAATAGGCAGTATCTTTTCGGGCTTCTAAGGGCAATCGGTCTGCCTGAAAACATAATCATACTTGTTCAAAAAATTTATACACATAATTTTTCGCTTATTGAAATAAATGGATTCCTTTTTTCAGGTATCAAGGTTGAAAGAGGTGTACGCCAAGGCGATCCTCTTTCAGCTTTACTGTTTATAATTGCTATAGAACCTCTAATACGGAGTATCCAAAATTGTAACCAAATCAAGAGCATGATTGGACGTAAGGTCATTGGATATGCAGATGACTTGTTGTGCGCTTCAAAAACTAGTTCCCTTGAAACTCTCTTTGATACAATAGAAAGCTTTTGCGAAATCAGTTCACTTGAGTTGAATAAAACAAAGTCTAACATAATAAGTAAAAAAAATCGTCATGTGAAGGTTTTCAAACATTTGGGAATTAAATATAATTTACTATCCCCTGATGACGATCTACCTAGTCTCGAGGAGATAAACACTCTTCAGAAAAAGTATGTGATGCCCAGAATGAGCTATCGTGGAAAGTCGATTGTTATTGACACTTTTTTGGTTTCGCAAATTGTCTTTAAGGCCAGGAACCAAAATGTTTCTGTAGACTATATTAAAATCATACAAAAAAAAATCTTGAACAATTGCCTTTGGAATAACAATTTCCATGAAATAAATGAGAATATACTTAAACTACCACCTTCACTGGGGGGTGTAGGCCTTCCTGACTTGTCATACAAAATATGTACTGCAAAGATTCTCGATTTTCGTAACATTCTTACAAATGTATCTGATCAACAGCTGGCAATGTTCTTGGTTAACGTTCTTTCCAATCCCAGTTTAGATGATAATATAGCAAATGATCTCAGGTTCCTAAAAAAACTTAAAATTGAGGTGCTATGGGCTTCTAACAGTGGCTTTGACATCAGATATAATACGGAACACTTAACAATTGACAAAAAAATTTCCTCGAAAGAAATTTATAATTTTCTGATCAAGCCTTATTCTAATCTTGTTGAAAAACGTCTTCAAAGATCTGTAACCCGCTTCGGCATACCTCTGAAAAAATTGATTGCTTTCAATAAATTTCTTTGGCCCTCTAAAAAGCTTAAACCTTATCAAAAAAATCTCCTTTATCGACTCCTATATTTAGGATTAAAGGACAGGAAATGGCTATTTGACAAAAAATTGAGAACATCTAAGCGCTGTATTTTCTGTAATTCATCTGAAGAAACGTTCGAGCACCTCTTTTTTCAATGCTCTTTTCTTAGCTGTCTATTAGGACCTGAGAGACCATGTAACTGGTGTGACATCTTTGACCCGAAAAATTTTCGGGTGCACTCCTTTGTATGTCTGGTCGTAATGGGCTCTTGGGCTACGACAACCTTAGAGGCCCATGAAAGGTTTCAAGACTTGAAGTCCATAATCAGGTGGAACTAGTTTTTGATGCATGCTTGTGACCTATTTTTGTGTGCTTTGTGTTGGTGTCTCTTTTCTATCTTCTTTGATTGATTATGATGTCTGCTCCTATGTTGAATGTATGATGTATATCGCTTTGTTATAATAAAAAATTTAAATTCTCGGCCTTTTGGCTAAGATCATGTGTAGTATCTGTTCTTGTCAGCTTAATATCTGGCATGTCGGGCATTGCCTGGCACCAATATTAAACTGGTTTTTGATCCTCGGATCCGACAAAGAAGCTTGCTTCAGTCGGTCCACGGATCGTCCCGGTCCTACACTACCGCCGGGTACGGTCCATCAAAATCATGAATTATAGAACTTTAAGGAATAAACTCCTCTGTATGTAGCTGTACTCCGACATATTTTGGTACCTGAGGTAGGGCGATGATGTTCTGCAAACTTTACTTGGCCGTGAAACAGGATCTTAAAGGGCAAGGCCGCACGTGAAAACAATTGTGTACGGCAGTCTGCAGAATTTGAAGTCATAAACTGAGAGTAAATTGAAAGTACTATTGACTAAACTGCAAACTTTTGAAACTTTCAATTGTTGAGGGTGATTTTTAACCCACTGAGCTAATTGAACTCCTAGGATTGATGACATATTTTTCGATGCGCTCTTGGTTTTTCTTCCGAATTGAAGATACGTTATGGTGATAAATTATTGCAATTGATTGAGTTGTTATGAAACATGAAAAAAGTGAAACACGTGAAAACAATTGTGAAGGACATCTGCTAAACATGTAGTCATAAGCAGCGAGCACAACGAGCGAAAAACAAGGTGGTTTTCGTGCAGAACGTCAAGTATACCGAAGTAAAAATAAGCTAACATAAAGCAAGCCGAAAATTAAGTATCCCGTTGTTTTGAAAGTAAGATATGACAAGGAGGCTCGGTAATGTGCGTACGCACATAAGGTTCCAACCCCGCTCACCCATATTTTTGATTCTTGACTTAATTGGCTACCATATGATGAAGAGATCGAAAACTTTCAAAAACATACATATCTTTCCATAAACGACCAATGGAAAACAATAATGCCACCCTAGAGGGGCGATGAACGTTGTTGATAATAGGACTACTAGAAAGGACAAAAATAAATATCAAACAACAAACATTATTTACGACCAAAACTTGATGTTTATAATAAATAAAATCATAACAAAATCAAACTCGCATCAGATAAAACCGAAACAAAACAATTTAACCTATACTTCATTAGAAAAAAATCTGGGACCTGTCCTCAATGCAGGTCGACAAAAAACAGGTTAACAGATCTAAATACGTCTCCGTTTTTGAAAACAATTAATTTCACAGAAATCCCTAAAATGTTCATTTATATCTCCATTGGAAGCAATTGAGACATGTCATTATCCAATGTTGAATTGCGCAAAAAGTCAAAGCCAATGGGACCTACAATTATTGTTATAAATTGAAAAGAAAACAAAAATCCTATAAAATGTACAAATTAAAAAAATCACAAATATTTTATGAAATCTGGTAGTAACAGTAGTAACAAAGCCGAGAAAATGTTGGAAGCTAAAACGGTAAAAAAGATTAAAGTACAGATCACTGGAAACGGGTTTTGACCTCTGTTTACAGAGACTGAGCTACAAAGCGACCGAAAAACTATTTAAAAAAGACGAAGCGCAAACACCCAAATATATTTTTGAAAAACAAAATTCTCAAAAGTTAAAACACACTTAAGATTTCAACAAACAGCCGTGAATTAACTTGCAATGTCCCAGGAACCCAATTGGTCCGGTTAAAAATGAGACTAAGTCAAGACCCCACAAAATAACAACAATTATATAAAGAAGCCAAAACAATTTCACAAGACAACACTGTTCAAGGCACTATAATTATAAGATGTACCTGCAAGAACTTTAAATTGTCATTTGCTCCTCATTTTTATATCAACGAGTCTTCCTTATAAAGGGCCTACGTAGATATGACAACAAAAAGAAACCCAAAAACTGAACAGTATAGATCTGTCAAAATTCTTTTGAAATTATTAGTCGAAGCAATCAGTCACAACGTATAACCAAGCGCAAAAAAATGTTTGAGTCAACAAAAGTAATTGAGGCTTCACATTAGTGAAATTGAGTTATATGATTACGAAAATGAAAGGAAAATGGATAGAGTTGACAATTTTTTATTTCAGTTTTAAAGTTATTATACAAACCACTAAAAACTGAATTTTTTTCACTAGGTTGAGTTATACGTCCTGGTGAAGCAATTAAGCCCTATCGTCAATAGGTCTTAGACGTACAAGAACAAAAAGAATAACAAACATAGGCAAAAAAAATCCAAAATTTTTGAAAATAACGGTTTCTCCTAAGCTGTGCAAATTCTTTTCTATGCTTTTCTTCAATTGGATTTGCCAGTAATGTGATAACTTGACCAGAAAAAAAATGAACTCATAAAAAATACAGTTAAGCTCAAAAATAAAAACAATTGAAAAGGCGCAGTATCAAAACAAAGAGACCATTAGTTTAAAATAAAACAGTTGCGGACAACAATTTACAACCTGTAGGAAATCCGTTTCTGCCTGTTTTTACTGAGACTGCGCCCAAAGATGAGAGAAAAAAATAGTGGCAAAGTTCAAAAAATAACCGATATTTTCTTAAAACAATTATATTCAAAGTTATAACAGACATTAGATCATTTATAGTGTCTAGTTTCTTTTATACCTCCTAAAAAAACTGGATCTCTGACTGGGGACAATAGGTCATTGGGCTACAAAAAAGAGAACAAATGAAAGCACATCTCAAGAAGTAAATATAAAATATTTTTACTAAAGCATTGTTTTGGGCCATAAAAACCATGAGCTTTAATCTGAAACCGTAATGTAATCTCGTTAGGCTTCATTTGTTGTCGATTATATCTGCTATAATTATGCCTGGATATGAAATTCTTCTAAGTAAAAAAAGTTTACATAAAAAACATTTAAATAGAAAAAATATTTTAAAAAGAGTCGCGCCCGATTAAAATCTAAAAAAATTTTATCGTAAGGATCCATGTCGAGATCAAGAGAAGCCCAGATATTGCTGCGCGTCTAACAAATTACTCATTTGTTCAAATGGTTGCGAAAGAGACCATTTTTTTATCAAAAATTTTTCAATTTGTCAAAAATAAAAATGCGTTTTGTATAATTATCGAGTTACATTCGCAAAAATCTGGCAAAATTACAATTCCAGGAGACTCTCAAAGCCACTGAGTGTTCAAGTAGCTCATATGTCAACTTAAAGGAATATGGCAGCATTTTAAGGTATCTAATTTCAGAAAATTTGAAGCAAGTTGGCTAAAAAGCAATTTTGGTCACCAATTTTGTCCCAAAAAAGACGAATTTTGGAAAATGTAGAATAATATTCCGCCAAAAAAACGTCACTTCAAATCGTCATTTTTTCCTTATTTTAATATTAAAAAGTCATCATTATTAAAGGCCTATGTAGACATTACAACAAAAAGAAACCCAGAAATTGAAATATGTAGAAATCTCAAAAACTTTTTATGAAATTAATGGTCGAAGCAATCAGTCACAATGTATAGCCAAACGCAAAAAAATGTTTGAATCAACAAAAGTATTTGAGGCTTCTAATTAGTGAGATTGAGTTATATGATAACGAAATTGAAAGCAAAATGTATGCAGTTGAATTTTTTTCTCATTTCAAAATTAAACCAAACAACCATCATTAAAAAAAAACAACTAAAAACTGAAGTTTTTTAACAAGGTTGGGTTATACGTCCTGGGGAAACAATTAAGACCTATCGTTGTTAGGTATTAGACGTACAAAAACGAAAAGAAATACAAACACAGGCGAAAACAAAAACCCATACAATTTTGCAAAATAACTGTTTCTCCAAAGTTGTGCAATTCCACTTCTATGCTTTCTATCAATTGGACTTGTCAATAATGCGATAATTCGAACAAGAAACAAAATGAACTCATGAAATATGCAATTATGCTCAAGAACTAAAACAATTGAAAAGGCGCAACATCAAAACAAAGAGACCATTAGTTGAAAATAAAACTTTTGAGGACAATAAATTACAACCCACAGGAAATCGGTTTCTGCCTGTTTTCAATCAGAGAGAAATAAAATAATGACAAAGTTAAAATATTAACTGATATTTTCTTAAAACAAAAATACTCAAAGTTATTACAGACATTAGATGACAACTGAAAGAAGTGTCTAGGTTCATTTATACCTCCTAAAAAAGTAACTTGATCTCTGACTGGGGACAATTAGTCATTGGGCTGCAAAAAGATAACAAATGAAAGCACAATTGAAGAAGTACATAATTTTTTTTTCGAAAATATTGGTCAATGCCATAAAAACCATGAGCTTAACTCTGAAACCGTAATATAATCTAGTTGAGGCTCATTTTTTGTAGATATTACCTGCCATATTTGAGCCCTGATTTTAAATTCTTGTAAGCAAAAAAAGTTTCGTAAACAAAAAAAACCATTTACTTAGCGGAATTTTTTGAAAAGATGTCTCGCCCAATTAATACGTAAAACGTAAGGATCCATGGCAAGTTAAAGACAAGCCCAGATGTTGCTGCGCGTCTAACAAAATACTCATTTGTTCAAATGGTTTCGAAATAGATCTTTTTTTTACAAAAATTTTTCGGTTTGTTAAAAACAAAATTGCATTTTGTATAATTATCGAATTTAAATTGGCAACAATCTGGCGAAACTACAATTCCAGAAGACTCTCAAAGCCAACGGGTGTAAAACTAGCTCATTTGTCAGCTTTAAAAATATGACCGCAGTTTTAGAGTATCTACTTTGAGCAAATTTAAATCAAGTTGGCTAAAGAAGCAAATTTGGTTCCGAAAAATTGAATTTTCAAAAAAACTTAGGATAAATTCTTGCCAAAAAACTCCGAACAGGCGTTTTAATGATAGCACTCAGAACTCTCTACGATGGTTTTATCGACCGCCCAATATTGTTTGAACAAAAAACCCATTTGAGTATATACTAAAGTGGGTCGGAACAAAAAGGGACTATGCTTGACGAGAATCAAAAATGCATGTTTAAGCACCAAATCTTGACAGGTTTGAGGATCCCTCGAAAAGCATAATTAAAAGTTGCCTTGAACAGCAGGGTTAGGCGAACACACCGAGAGAGGTCAATGACCCAAAAGGCACAAACGCAGGGACAGTATTAAACTCGAGTCAAAAGCCAGGAGCAGCCACCACTTGATTGTAGATACGCGTGGAGCAGCTGCCATCTTGCAGATATCTTGCCCATTGAAAAAAAAATACTCTGGGCCGGGTGGGTGTTGCCGGGTGTGTCTGTGTTGTCGGTGTTGCCGGGTGTGTCTGTGTGTCTGTGGGTGAGGGGAAGCGCACGTGTGTATATATGTTGGGTGTTCACTGTCAAAACATTCTGCAATTTTTTTCTGCGCAGTTTTTTAATTGCTCAAAAACAAAAGTCTTGCGTGTTTGGCTAAGATCATGCAGTACCTAATTTAATTCTGCCTCTTCTCGAATTCCGATAACGCATTGATTATTTGATAACTTTCTGTTCAAACGGTCTTCTTAATTTATCCTTTAACGTTTATAACATTTCTATCCTTGAATTAGCACATGGTTAAAGTAACTCTCTCCCGCCGAACTGCCGTGGCGCCATAGCGTGCTCAAGTGTTACTTCAACTTTCGGTTTACATCTTTTTTCCCACCATGTGTTCCTATGTTTCGCGCAAGTTTTAATCACCACAGTCGCGTTTTGTTGTCTATTTCAATTTCAAAGCTGCGTCCCCGCGTGTAAGCTATTTATAAACAGTTAGATTATGTTGCATAGTAAGCCTCGTTCACCTAACGAGCTAACGTTTGCGCGCGCTAGTCAGGGAGTTTCCTAAAACTGGAGATCGTTTCCCCGCTTACTCTTCCAATAAGGGGGTTTTGCTAATTGCAGCTTCGAAATAAGAATACTATTGATTATGTACTAAGATACTATTGATAATGTATTGATAATGTATTGATAACGTACGTTCGATAATGTACTAAGATAATAAAATCATAGTACATTATCGAACGTCACTCGATTTAACTATGTAACTTGATTTAACAGAGTTTCATTTTGAGGGATATTCGGCAATAATCCCTTACCACTGCGAACGGCCTGTCAATTGCCTAGAATGTTGGGCACTGGTTAGGGAAACATCCTCCAAAGAGGATAAAATTAAACATTGTTGAATTCGGCGTGCCGAACCTATATCAACGGTCAATATCATATGCTCGTCTTGATAAAATACTTCTGACAAAAAAAGAGCCACCTCACATCAAGCCACACATTTTGGCGATGGTTCTTTTGCTTTATCTACCTATAAATGCGATTGCACCAAATGATTTGCAACTCAAAAGGCCTTGAGTAGCCACAATAGCATTTGCCTTAAAATTAAACAAACAAATAGTTAAGTTAAACGAGAAAAAAGTGCCAAGGGCGGCAACCAGGATGACGTTTGGGATACCGAATCCACCCCTCGATATAACCAGGAAAATCGGTTGTCGATCGAAAACAAATTAGCAATTGGCGACTGTACAGAGGAGCCGGAATTTAATTAGATTTTTACAGAAACATCAAATAAATTCACAGAATAGGACCTCTGCCCATCTCCACGTCCCAAAATAAACAAAAGAAGCAAAAAATGACGGCGATGAGACTTACAAACGTGGCACAGGAATGAAAAACTTCCAGGGAGCATTCGATTACATATTTCAGTGCGGCATCCCGTGCGAAACTTTCGACCCAGACAAATGAAAATGAACAACCGCACCCTTCCCTCCAACTCTCCTGAAAAGACATAATTTTTGGATCCAAAATCTCGGAAACTGTCCCCGAGAGACCTGCAAGCACTATATTCTACAAGTTCCAAGAAAGCCATGGAGTATTTGAGATCGTCTAATCAGGTCGCGTGGGAGATGCGAAGTGCTGTTCCCAAAGACGGTTGGAACGTGCAGTTCAACTGCAATCTAGGGCCAGTAAATATTAAAAACATTTGGCCAAATCACAGCTTGACAGTAGACGAACTTAACTGTCCTTTCGAATTAGCCGAAGTGAAAAAGGCCCTAAAGCATTACGAATCGGCTCCTTGACCGGAGAGCTGGACGTACAAGCAAAAATCTGAGTTTAAAGGGGTTGCTTACAACAATCCTGACTATCTACATCATCTTAGATGAACAGGAAAAACACCAAATTACTGCAAATTATAATTTTTGCTCCTATTTACAAAACCTACGGAATGACAATCCGGCAATAAAAAACTGTTGAAAAAATTTCAAAAAATTGCATTAGCAAACGAAGGATACAAGCTACTAACGTCAATTTTGGCATCAAGGCTATCCAAACGGCCGGAAACTAATTAAGGCTTTTCATATTCTCAACGATGGAGTTAGGGATAACTCTTTCTTCATCAACACGTTACCTTCCAGAAAATCGGGTATGTTTTTTGACCTGTCCGATGCTTTCAACAGCGTCTCTGGTGAAATACTAACAAAAGGGCTAAGTTGTAGTGGGTGTCCGCTAAGGATAGTATTTTTAGTGAGAAATCTGTACAAGGGTTGTGTATCTTCACCGGTCACAGATGGGAAAAAGCCTCTCTGCGATCCCAGTCCTATCAAACCAGGTGTTACGCAAGGTTGTCCCATGTCTTCAGTCCTCTTTAACTATTACATGAATCCATTATTTGAGGCTGCGTTGGATGACGACGGCACGTGTCTGAGATATATGTTCGACCTGGCATAAATCCTCCCTGACGCCATCAATGCCCAAATTGTCGCAGACAATATGACCAAAACTGCATTTTCCCTTCATATCATTTTAGCATTAAAAAACGGGGGCTCAGGAAAGTAAACAAAGATGTTATCTTGAACAAAGAACCTATCCGCGGCACACCTCGCTACAAGCACCTCCACGCCTAGTTTATTAAGGATGCATGCTCTACCAAAATTTAATCTTCTGATTCAAAACACCACTCCCTTACAATCGCATCTGAAGTACATTAATGCTTATATGAGGAATGTAGTCAAAGTAATTTGCTACCTACCTGAAAAATTGACCTCAAGCTACTGCCACCTGAGCAGAATGCAAGGGCGCCAGAATACCTGATTCTGTCTGGCTGTGGTGCACGAAGGTGATCACGTCCTATATCGCAGAAATGAATCAGGAAGCAGAAATCTTAGGAAAAAGCAGGCGAGATACAGGGGATTGAGAACTTCCATGCAACTGTTGAAAAAATCTCCGTCAGTTTTTAAAATGCAAGAATCAAGGACCTTTCTTTGAAACAATGCAACACTCACCTGAAACAACACAGTCAATTTACAATTTTCATGCAATGGTGTGCGATTGATGATTTAAACAGAAAGTCAGATTAAATCTGAGCTTGTTGAAAGGTTCAATAACATGGACAAGTCAACTAAACAAAAACAGTAGACGTTGTCGACTAGGCGACCAAACCATGAACCATGTCTTGAATTCATGTCCAGCCCAATATAAAGAAGTTGTAAAACGACACAATATTGTACGTAATCACATTGAAAAATGAATAACTGAGCAAGTAATGGCACAGTGTCAAAATCATTTCGTCATAGAAACCGGAAACCAAAACAGTATTGCAGATGAAATCTCAAAACAAAACGCATTCTTAAGGAACAGAGTTCATGGCAAAAGCGCAACTAAATACGAAAAGTTTAAAACTCCTTTTGCCTATCGTTGAAATCCAACATCTGTCGATACACTTCATTTGAGATTCTTGAGATCGGCCTCGATGTCGTACTCTGCAACATTGCAAAAGATCAAGCAAAGTCAACGAAAAACAAAGGCCACACTTTGAGCATTCTTGTCCACCAGGCACGGAATCAGGTTGCTATCCACCTGAAAGGGAAGCGCCAAAATGAATGAAAAGCTTATGAAGAACAAATATTGCTATTAGAGCAAGAAATCCGATTCCGTGTATTCAGAGAGGTACATTACTCTCTATAACCAACGCAAGTCCTATGAAATTTCAAACATCGGGAATCGACACCAAAAAAGTTCTTTTTGAAGCAATTCAGCGACAACAAATAGAACTTTTTGTATTTTTGGACGAAAACTAATTGGAGATTTTTTCATCGAAACACGTTTTGAATAATGGATTTAATTCTTCAATTCGAAATTATTGCCAATTTTGAAGTTGAAATTTGAAACAATCGTCAAAGTTAATCAAGAACTCTTATCGCTTCTGGGCCTTTTGGCTGAGCTGATGTGTATTATCTGTTCTTGTCAACCTAATATTTGGCATGTCGGGCATTGCCTGGCAGCAATTTTAAACTACTTTTTGATCTTGGGATTAGTCAAACAAGCTCGCTTCAGTCATTTCACGGTTTGTCACGAAAACTGCTTTACCGCCAGGTACGGTCTCAATTTTTCTCTCTCTCTCTCAAACATACTCATGCTGTCTTTTTCTTTAAGTATCCGGTAATCTAAATGTCACGCCATTTCTCATCCTCCTTCGCTTTCTCTGTGTTCTGTTCTTAAAATTCTCATCGGTTTTTCTCGTTTTTTTGTCTGGTTTTAATCACACTAAATTCTTTTTTCGAGATCGAATGCTCTCCCTTTCTCTCTTTCCTCCCCCTGTCTTTCCTCTCTCTGTCTATCTATCTATCTATCTATCTCTCTCTCTCTCTCTCTCTTCTCTCTTTCTTCTCTCTCTCCCTTTCTCTCGTTCTCGCCATTCCTCGTTTTCAGGTATATTATCGCTCTGGCAGTTCTGGCAATTTATCATCTGATAAAATTTGTGTTTTAACCATCTCACTCCCTCTTTCTGTTTTTTCTGTTGTTTTTCCGTTCTCACTCTCCTCACTTCATCCTCAATCTTCATCACTCTCCTCTCTCTCTCTCTCTCGTTCGCTCTCTCTCTCTCTCTCTCTCTCTCTCTCTCTCTCTCTCTTTCTCTCTTTCTCTTTCGTGTTCAAGTAACTTCTGTTTTTGTGTTTCACAATTCAGTGTTCTCACTTTCATTTTTTCTCTACTTTCTCTATGCGTGTATTTTTTTAACGTTCTCTGTTATCTTTATTTCTCTCTCCGTCCTATCCTATGGTTGTTTCTTTTACTTTTCTCTGTTTCCTTCTCTGTCTCTTTCTCGCTCTCTCTCCCTCTCTCTCTCTCTCTCTCTCTCTCTTTCTCTCTCTTTCTAACGTCTCCTATTATTTTCGTTCTTGTCTAGAAGCTTCTCCATTTCGTGTATTTTTTCTTGCACGTTTCAGTATTCTCTCTGTTTCTCTTTTTCTCCCTTTCACTTTTGCTCTCAAAATCTCGCTTCTTTGTTTTAATTCTCTTTTTCGTTTTTAACTGTCTTCTTTTTTCTCCCTCTCAGTTTCTCAGTCTTTCTCGTTTCTTTTATTAATTTTCTCTTTGTCCCTCTCTCACTCTATCTTTCTCTTTCTATCTCTATTTCTCTCTCTCTCTCTCTCTCTCTCTCTCTCTCTTTCTCTTGGTTTCTCATCTCACGTTTTAAGTTTTTCAAAATCGTTTTATGTCTCACCTGAAACAACACAGTCAATTTACAATTTTCATGCAATGGTGTGCGATTGATGATTTAAACAGAAAGTCAGATTAAATCTGAGCTTGTTGAAAGGTTCAATAACATGGACAAGTCAACTAAACAAAAACAGTAGACGTTGTCGACTAGGCGACCAAACCATGAACCATGTCTTGAATTCATGTCCAGCCCAATATAAAGAAGTTGTAAAACGACACAATATTGTACGTAATCACATTGAAAAATGAATAACTGAGCAAGTAATGGCACAGTGTCAAAATCATTTCGTCATAGAAACCGGAAACCAAAACAGTATTGCAGATGAAATCTCAAAACAAAACGCATTCTTAAGGAACAGAGTTCATGGCAAAAGCGCAACTAAATACGAAAAGTTTAAAACTCCTTTTGCCTATCGTTGAAATCCAACATCTGTCGATACACTTCATTTGAGATTCTTGAGATCGGCCTCGATGTCGTACTCTGCAACATTGCAAAAGATCAAGCAAAGTCAACGAAAAACAAAGGCCACACTTTGAGCATTCTTGTCCACCAGGCACGGAATCAGGTTGCTATCCACCTGAAAGGGAAGCGCCAAAATGAATGAAAAGCTTATGAAAAACAAATATTGCTATTAGAGCAAGAAATCCGATTCCGTGTATTCAGAGAGGTACATTACTCTCTATAACCAACGCAAGTCCTATGAAATTTCAAACATCGGGAATCGACACCAAAAAAGTTCTTTTTGAAGCAATTCAGCGACAACAAATAGAACTTTTTGTATTTTTGGACGAAAACTAATTGGAGATTTTTTCATCGAAACACGTTTTGAATAATGGATTTAATTCTTCAATTCGAAATTATTGCCAATTTTGAAGTTGAAATTTGAAACAATCGTCAAAGTTAATCAAGAACTCTTATCGCTTCTGGGCCTTTTGGCTGAGCTGATGTGTATTATCTGTTCTTGTCAACCTAATATTTGGCATGTCGGGCATTGCCTGGCAGCAATTTTAAACTACTTTTTGATCTTGGGATTAGTCAAACAAGCTTGCTTCAGTCATTTCACGGTTTGTCACGAAAACTGCTTTACCGCCAGGTACGGTCTCAATTTTTCTCTCTCTCTCTCTCTCTCTTCTCTCTTTCTTCTCTCTCTCCCTTTCTCTCGTTCTCGCCATTCCTCGTTTTCAGGTATATTATCGCTCTGGCAGTTCTGGCAATTTATCATCTGATAAAATTTGTGTTTTAACCATCTCACTCCCTCTTTCTGTTTTTTCTGTTGTTTTTCCGTTCTCACTCTCCTCACTTCATCCTCAATCTTCATCACTCTCCTCTCTCTCTCTCTCTCGTTCGCTCTCTCTCTCTCTCTCTCTCTCTCTCTCTTTCTCTCTTTCTCTTTCGTGTTCAAGTAACTTCTGTTTTTGTGTTTCACAATTCAGTGTTCTCACTTTCATTTTTTCTCTACTTTCTCTGTGCGTGTATTTTTTTAACGTTCTCTGTTATCTTTATTTCTCTCTCCGTCCTATCCTATGGTTGTTTCTTTTACTTTTCTCTGTTTCCTTCTCTGTCTCTTTCTCGCTCTCTCTCCCTCTCCCTCTCTCTCTCTCTCTCTCTTTCTCTCTCTTTCTAACGTCTCCTATTATTTTCGTTCTTGTCTAGAAGCTTCTCCATTTCGTGTATTTTTTCTTGCACGTTTCAGTATTCTCTCTATTTCTCTTTTTCTCCCTTTCACTTTTGCTCTCAAAATCTCGCTTCTTTGTTTTAATTCTCTTTTTCGTTTTTAACTGTCTTCTTTTTTCTCCCTCTCAGTTTCTCAGTCTTTCTCGTTTCTTTTATTAATTTTCTCTTTGTCCCTCTCTCACTCTATCTTTCTCTTTCTATCTCTATTTCTCTCTCTCTCTCTCTCTCTCTCTCTCTCTCTCTCTTTCTCTTGGTTTCTCATCTCACGTTTTAAGTTTTTCAAAATCGTTTTATGTCTCACCTGAAACAACACAGTCAATTTACAATTTTCATGCAATGGTGTGCGATTGATGATTTAAACAGAAAGTCAGATTAAATCTGAGCTTGTTGAAAGGTTCAATAACATGGACAAGTCAACTAAACAAAAACAGTAGACGTTGTCGACTAGGCGACCAAACCATGAACCATGTCTTGAATTCATGTCCAGCCCAATATAAAGAAGTTGTAAAACGACACAATATTGTACGTAATCACATTGAAAAATGAATAACTGAGCAAGTAATGGCACAGTGTCAAAATCATTTCGTCATAGAAACCGGAAACCAAAACAGTATTGCAGATGAAATCTCAAAACAAAACGCATTCTTAAGGAACAGAGTTCATGGCAAAAGCGCAACTAAATACGAAAAGTTTAAAACTCCTTTTGCCTATCTTTGAAATCCAACATCTGTCGATACACTTCATTTGAGATTCTTGAGATCGGCCTCGATGTCGTACTCTGCAACATTGCAAAAGATCAAGCAAAGTCAACGAAAAACAAAGGCCACACTTTGAGCATTCTTGTCCACCAGGCACGGAATCAGGTTGCTATCCACCTGAAAGGGAAGCGCCAAAATGAATGAAAAGCTTATGAAAAACAAATATTGCTATTAGAGCAAGAAATCCGATTCCGTGTATTCAGAGAGGTACATTACTCTCTATAACCAACGCAAGTCCTATGAAATTTCAAACATCGGGAATCGACACCAAAAAAGTTCTTTTTGAAGCAATTCAGCGACAACAAATAGAACTTTTTGTATTTTTGGACGAAAACTAATTGGAGATTTTTTCATCGAAACACGTTTTGAATAATGGATTTAATTCTTCAATTCGAAATTATTGCCAATTTTGAAGTTGAAATTTGAAACAATCGTCAAAGTTAATCAAGAACTCTTATCGCTTCTGGGCCTTTTGGCTGAGCTGATGTGTATTATCTGTTCTTGTCAACCTAATATTTGGCATGTCGGGCATTGCCTGGCAGCAATTTTAAACTACTTTTTGATCTTGGGATTAGTCAAACAAGCTTGCTTCAGTCATTTCACGGTTTGTCACGAAAACTGCTTTACCGCCAGGTACGGTCTCAATTTTTCTCTCTCTCTCTCTCTCTCTTCTCTCTTTCTTCTCTCTCTCCCTTTCTCTCGTTCTCGCCATTCCTCGTTTTCAGGTATATTATCGCTCTGGCAGTTCTGGCAATTTATCATCTGATAAAATTTGTGTTTTAACCATCTCACTCCCTCTTTCTGTTTTTTCTGTTGTTTTTCCGTTCTCACTCTCCTCACTTCATCCTCAATCTTCATCACTCTCCTCTCTCTCTCTCTCTCGTTCGCTCTCTCTCTCTCTCTCTCTCTCTCTCTCTCTCTCTCTCTCTCTCTTTCTCTCTTTCTCTTTCGTGTTCAAGTAACTTCTGTTTTTGTGTTTCACAATTCAGTGTTCTCACTTTCATTTTTTCTCTACTTTCTCTGTGCGTGTATTTTTTTAACGTTCTCTGTTATCTTTATTTCTCTCTCCGTCCTATCCTATGGTTGTTTCTTTTACTTTTCTCTGTTTCCTTCTCTGTCTCTTTCTCGCTCTCTCTCCCTCTCCCTCTCTCTCTCTCTCTCTCTCTTTCTCTCTCTTTCTAACGTCTCCTATTATTTTCGTTCTTGTCTAGAAGCTTCTCCATTTCGTGTATTTTTTCTTGCACGTTTCAGTATTCTCTCTATTTCTCTTTTTCTCCCTTTCACTTTTGCTCTCAAAATCTCGCTTCTTTGTTTTAATTCTCTTTTTCGTTTTTAACTGTCTTCTTTTTTCTCCCTCTCAGTTTCTCAGTCTTTCTCGTTTCTTTTATTAATTTTCTCTTTGTCCCTCTCTCACTCTATCTTTCTCTTTCTATCTCTATTTCTCTCTCTCTCTCTCTCTCTCTCTCTCTCT
>NW_027452508.1:2500-16545 GCF_964194025.1 Convolutriloba macropyga | reverse complement strand
TGTAGTAAGCTTGGTTAGGCATTACAGGAGATAACACTAAGACCGAGGGGTCTTAGAGAGCCCTCTAGCGGGGCGAATAGAGCTAGATCGAGCCTTGGGAAAGCTAGATCGAGCAGGACTGAAGCTAAAGGATAGACCGAGAGGTCTGTCTGGTCCTCCTAGAGAGGCCAAGAGAAAGTACGAGAAGCCAACTAAAGCTTGATCGGGCCTTCAGCAAGCACGACCGAGCTGTACCGGAGCTAACACTAAGACCGAGGGGTCTTAGAGAGCCCTCTAGCGGGGCGAATAGAGCTAGATCGAGCCTTGGGAAAGCTAGATCGAGCAGGACTGAAGCTAAACGATAGACCGAGAGGTCTGTCTGGTCCTCCTAGAGAGGCCAAGAGAAAAAACGAGAAGCTAACTAAAGCTTGATCGGGCCTTCAGCAAGCACGACCGAGCTGTACCGGAGCTAACACTAAGACCGAGGGGTCTTAGAGAGCCCTCTAGCGGGGCGAATAGAGCTTGATCAAGCCTTGGGCAAGCTAGATCGAGCAGGACTGAAGCTAAGCAAGAGACCGAGAGGTCTGTCTGGTCCTCCTAGAGAGGCCAAGAGAAAGTACGAGAAGCCAACTAAAGCTTGATCGGGCCTTCAGCAAGCACGACCGAGCTGTACCGGAGCTAACACTAAGACCGAGGGGTCTTAGAGAGCCCTCTAGCGGGGCGAATAGAGCTAGATCGAGCCTTGGGAAAGCTAGATCGAGCAGGACTGAAGCTAAACGATAGACCGAGAGGTCTGTCTGGTCCTCCTAGAGAGGCCAAGAGAAAGTACGAGAAGCTAACTAAAGCTTGATCGCGCCTTCAGCAAGCACGATTGAGCAAGACCGGAGCTAACACTAAGACCGAAGTGTCTTAGAGAGCCCTCTGGTGGGGCGAATAGAGCTAGATCGAGCCTTGGGAAAGCTAGATCGAGTAAGATTGAAGCTGAAAGAGTGTCAGAGGAGCAAATGAACCTCCAAAAAGTGAAAATCAAATTTTAGAAAAAACACAAGTTAAATACTGCATGGACAGTATTTCTATGTGTGGGGCATTATTAGGGGGAGGTGTCTTGTCAAAATATGGCTGGACTAAAGACCTCAACCCGGATAGGGTGGAAGGCCCCATGATCGGTCTGTTACTAATCGGTGACCGATAAAGACCTGACCAAGGCCTGTAGTAAGCTTGGTTAGGCATTACAGGAGTTAACACTAAGACCGAGGGGTCTTAGAGAGCCCTCTAGCGGGGCGAATAGAGCTAGATCGAGCCTTGGGGAAAGCTAGATCGAGCAGGACTGAAGCTAAGCAAGAGACCGAAAGGTCTGTCTGGTCCTCCTAGAGAGGCCAAGAGAAAGTACGAGAAGCTAACTAAAGCTTGATCAGGCCTTCAGCAAGCACGACCGAGCTGTACCGGAGCTAACACTAAGACCGAGGGGTCTTAGAGAGCCCTCTAGCAGGGCGAATAGATCTAGATCGAGCCTTGGGAAAGCTAGATCGAGCAGGACTGAAGCTAAACGATAGACCGAGAGGTCTGTCTGGTCCTCCTAGAGAGGCCAAGAGAAAGTACGAGAAGCTAACTAAAGCTTGATCGGGCCTTCAGCAAGCACGACCGAGCTGTACCGGAGCTAACACTAAGACCGAGGGGTCTTAGAGAGCCCTCTAGCAGGGCGAATAGAGCTAGATCGAGCCTTGGGAAAGCTAGATCAAGCAGGACTGAAGCTAAACGATAGACCGAGAGGTCTGTCTGGTCCTCCTATAGAGGCCAAGAGAAAGTACGAGAATCTAACTAAAGCTTGATCGGGCCTTCAGCAAGCACGACCGAGCTGTACCGGAGCTAACACTAAGACCGAGGGGTCTTAGAGAGCCCTCTAGCAGGGCGAATAGAGCTAGATCGAGCCTTGGGAAAGCTAGATCGAGCAGGACTGAAGCTAAACGATAGACCGAGAGGTCTGTCTGGTCCTCCTAGAGAGGCCAAGAGGAAGTACGAGAAGCTAACTAAAGCTTGATCGCGCCTTCAGCAAGCACGATTGAGCAAGACCGGAGCTAACACTAAGACCGAAGTGTCTTAGAGAGCCCTCTAGTGGGGCGAATAGAGCTAGATCGAGCCTTGGGAAAGCTAGATCGAGTAAGATTGAAGCTGAAAGAGTGTCAGAGGAGCAAATGAACCTCCAAAAAGTGAAAATCAAATTTTAGAAAAAAACACAAGTTAAATACTGCATGGACAGTAATTCTATGTGTGGGGCATTATTAGGGAGAGGTGTCTTGTCAAAATATGGCTGGACTAAAGACCTCAACCCGGATAGGGTGGAAGGCCCTATGATTGGTCTGTTACTAATCGGTGACCGATAAAGACCTGACCAAGGCCTGTAGTAAGCTTGGTTAGGCATTACAGAAGATAACACTAAGACCGAGGGGTCTTAGAGAGCCCTCTAGCGGGGCGAATAGAGCTTGATCAAGCCTTGGGCAAGCTAGATCGAGCAGGACTGAAGCTAAACGATAGACCGAGAGGTCTGTCTGGTCCTCCTAGAGAGGCCAAGAGAAAGTACGAGAATCTAACTAAAGCTGGGTCGGGCCTTCAGCAAGCACGACCGAGCAGTACCGGAGCTAACACTAAGACCGAGGGGTCTTAGAGAGCCCTCTAGTGGGGCGAATAGAGCTAGATCGAGCCTTGGGAAAGCTAGATCGAGCAGGACTGAAGCTAAACGATAAACCGAAAGGTCTGACGGGTCCTCATAAGAGGCATGGAGAAAGATCTGATACTAAAGTACCTCTCGGAAGTAATAAAATATGCCTGATGAAGCCGGGTATGATGTTTGTTGTTTGATGGCATTCATCGATTAGGTCTGGTGGATTCCCCATTACTCCGAGTGGTACTAGTAGAGGCTCCTACAGGGGTGAGCAAAGCGAGATCAAGCCTTAGGCAAGCTAGATCGAGCAGAACTGAAGCTGAAAAGCAAAATAAATGACAGGTCTGTCCAAATCAATAAACTTGAAATCCAGTGTGGTCACCACGGGTCACGAGGTGAATTCCTAGCGATTGTCTGCTGAACGTATAGGAAGGCCCGAAACGAACGATAATTTCATTGCACAGTGGAGATACTATACGTTCAGGAGTAGCATACATCGGGTTTGATCTATGATCATGTCTGGTCTCCGAGGATCCACCGGGTTACCAACTGGCACCGCTGTACTGGGTGTAAAACTGGGCCACCTGAAGTCCCGGGTGTAAAACTAGGTGCCTCTGTGCCAAAGTAGCGGCTTGCGTAGTGCATTATGCCTCCGGCTTGCGAAATGGTTATAAGCAATAACAACAGGACGCCGCGGGGTGTTCACTTAAAGGAGTAACGTTCTCTCAAGGGAGGGGATCTAAAAATCTTGATAAAACATTTATTCTATGCAAAATTTTGTGCGCAAATTTTGCAAAGTAAAAAGCTGCACTGTAGCAAATTCTATGTGTGTAGCATTATTAGGGAAGTGTTGTTTGATGGCACCTCTCTACTTGATGCACCAAAGAACTACCTTGATGGCTCATGACCGCTGGTAATCTGTCGTCGCTAGTAGTTCGGAACTGAGAACAAATATGTTCGCAAATTACAACAATTATACAGCATATTGCTGAATAAAGCAGAACCGAATAATACTCAGTGACTTTACACCAAGACTGACTAATGTCTGGATTGTATCGTCCTACTCGAGTAAGGCGAAGAAAAGCTAGAAAGATACGCTTTTCACAAAGCAGGCTTAATGCATGCAAACCAAGGAGGAAGGAGTGATGCCCCTCCTTATAATAAGCAGAACCAAATAAAGAACAGACAGCATCATCTGTACAGTGACCAAGAAGAGGTGAAACTTCTGTATGTGAAAAGGCAATTTGAGCGAGATTTATTAGCAGACTAGTATTATGTTGTTTCTAGTAGGCGAAAGCCGAAACATCAACATGTGAAAATCTGATATTAAATCCTCAATCATTTTCCCTAGTATTATACAGCTATGAGTAACCTTAATTGGACACGGCAATTATTGCTGACCGGTGAAACTTTCGCATGGGAAAGACACACACACTTCTTGACAAAGCAATAAGTATTATGCTGTTTCTAGTACGCGAAAGCAGAAACATCAGCATGTGAAAGTTGTGAAGTTGAAGAATTTTTGTGTTGAGTACGATGTTGTTACTAGTAACCATGTCGACAGCTGAGAACTGTTCTCTAACCAATAGAAGGTGAAACTTCTGTATGTGAAAAGGCAATTTGAGCGAGATTTCTTAGCAGACTAGTATTATGTTGTTTCTAGTAGGCGAAAGCCGAAACATCAACATGTGAAAATCTGATATTAAATCCTCAATCATTTTCCCTAGTATTATACAGCTACTAGTAGCCGTAATTGGTCAGGGAAACATTGTTGACCGGTGAAACTTCACATGGGAAAGACACACAAATTACTTGACAAAACAATAAGTATTATGCTGTTTCTAGTATGCGAAAGCAGAAACATCAGCATGTGAAAGTTGTGAAGTTGAAAAGTTTTTGTGTTGAGTACGGTGTTGTTACTAGTAACCATGTCGACAGCTGGAAAGCTGTTTCTCTAACCAATAAAAGGTAAAACTTCTGTATCTGAAGAGGTGGCGTGATTGAGATTTTTAACAGACTAGTATTATGTTGTTTCTAGTAGGCGAGAGCCGAAACATCGACATGTGAACATCTGGTTTTTAAATCATGAGTCAATTCTCCCTAGTATGATACAGTTGTTAGCCGGTATTGGTAACAGTAGAACAGAGATTTGGAGGGCAAAACCTGCTCATGGGAAATGCTCACAGAGCGCTATCTACCAGTACACATAGTATTATGCTGTTTCTAGTACGCGCGAGCCGAAACATCAGCATGTGAAATGTGTAATCGTGGGTAACTCTAAGTGTGTAGAGTACTGTGTAGTAACTAGTAGCCATGCCAAAGCATGCATTGAAACTCTTCGTGATTTAAAAAGCTCAAAGCAGATTGACGAGGCCGCAAGGCTATGTCTTTCTAAATTCGAACAAATCGAAAGATTGTTCAAAGTACAATTAAACTGATTGATCCTGTCAGTTGCCATATGCTTGTCTGAAAGACTAAGCCATGCATGTGCAAGCGAAGCTTGAAAAAGTGGAACCGCGAATGGCTCATTAAATCAGTTACTATCTATTAGTTGATTTGCAAGCTAAATGAATAACTGCGGTAACCCTGCAGCTAATGCATGCTGATTGTCCGACACTGTCGGAGACTTTTACAAGACTACACCGGGTGATTTGCTAAGTACAGACACATCCCGTGATGAGTCCTAGTAACTGAAAGATCCCAGATAGCTTCGGCTTGGGGACGGAACTTCCGAATTTCTGACCTATCAACCTATGATGGTAGTGTAACGGACTACCATGGTTGTGACGGGTAACGGGGAATCAGGGTTCGATTCCGGAGAGGGAGCCTTAGAAACGGCTACCACATCCAAGGAAGGCAGCAGGCACGCAAATTACCCACTCTCCGCACGAGGAGGTAGTGACTAGAAATAATGATATGAACCTTTATGGTTTGTAATCAGAATGGAATGGACTTAAAAGCTCCATTGATGAACGAGTAGAGGGCAAGTCTGGTGCCAGCAGCCGCGGTAATACCAGCCTCTACAAGCGTATGCAATAGTTGCTGCGTTTAAAAAGCTCATAGTTGGATCTGTTTGAGTAGAACGGCAACATGGTCTTCAGTTAAATCTGTTGACTCGTTCCGCTCATCCTTCGCATCGAAGAAATAGTTTGCACTTAAATGTGACGAACTGTGGAAACGGTGTTTTCACCCTGAGAAAATTAGAGTGTTCAAAGCATCCTTTGGGATCGAATAATAAAGCATGGAATAATGGAGAATGACCCGCTACTCGATTGATGCCGGTTGGCTGAGTGCGGTAATGATTGAAAGGAACAGACGGGGGCATTTGTATTGCTACGTTAGAGGTGAAATTCTTGGATCGTGGCAAGACAAACTACTGCGAAAGCATTTGCCAAGAATGTTTTCATTAATCAAGAACGAAAGTCAGAGTATTGAAGAGGATTAGATACCCTCGTAATTCTGACCATAAACTATACCAACCTACAATTTGTCAAAGTCGATCTTGACTTGGCAAGAGATTAACCGGGAAACCAAAGTTTATTGGTTCCGGGGGAAGTATGGTTGCAAAATCGAAACTTAAAGGAATTGACGGAAGGGCACCACCAGGAGTGGAGCCTGCGGCTTAATTTGACTCAACACGGGAAAACTCACCCGGTCCAGACATCTTAAGGATTGACAGATTGAATATCTTTCATGATTATATGGGCGGTGGTGCATGGCCGTTCTTAGTTAGTGGAGTGATCTGTCTGGTTAATTCCGATAACGAACGAGATCTTCTCCATCTAAATAATGAAATTCACTATATGTGAATTCAAACACTTCTTAGAGGAACTATGCGGAATTAAATACCGCAGATGAAGTGAGGCTATAACAGGTCTGTGATGCCCTTAGATGTTCTGGACTGCACGCGCGCTACACTGTGTACTTTTAGATTGAGTACTCAGCCCTTGGTCCGAAATGGACTGGGCAATCAGAGAAAAGTACAGCGCTTCAAGGGGATCGTCTGTTGTAACTTGCAGACGTGAACCAGGAATTCCTGGTACTTATGAGTCAACAACTCATAGGGATTACGTCCCTGCCCTTTGTACACACCGCCCGTCGCTACTACTGATTGGATAGTTAAGCAAGAATTGCAAATTCCTACTGTTGGGACTTCGGTCTCCGGCAACGGGATGAAGCGGATCGAGCTTAATTGTCTAGAGGAAGTAAAAGTCGTAACAAGGTTTCCGTAGGGGAACCTGCGGAAGGATCAGTGATTGATTCCTTCGGGCATGGCTGCTGGTAGAGGCCATGTCTGTAGTGCGCATGACGCTCTGTCGCTAGAGATTGCTTGGCAACCAATCTCGAATTATGTATCGAGCTCAAAAACTACTTGTGTGGATACATAGTTCAGCAGTCATGGCAAGGGGACTGCTTAAAGGGAGACTAGTTAGCAAAAGCAGCCTAGCAGAACTGCAGCTATCTAGATCTCAGAAGCTGGGTTATAGAAGCCCAGCTATAGACTTGTGAATGAGAAAGGCCTAAAAAGGTCCACAAGTCGCGTGGTTAGAACCGACACGCAAAAATCCCAGCGAGTGACAGAGCGTTGCGCTGTTCAGTGGGAAAGAGTTGAGCTACTCGGGGCGCCCACTGAACTTGCTCCGAGCCAAAGGCTCGAAAAAAACACAGCTTAGCCTCAGATCCTTTACATAGAAGGCTAGCTAAAATAAACTTACCTTGGACGAGGGTAAAGTTTAGTCAGTTCTTAGGGGAGAGTAATCCACAGCTTCTCGCCCTCTGAACATTCTCCCAGATATGTAGGTCTGGGAGAGTCTCCTCCTGTTCTTCGGAATCTGGAGGTAGACAAAGACAGTACGATACGATCTTGCATCGGGATGACTAACCGATAATGATCATAATCTGACAATTTTTCCGGCTTGAGGCACCGGAGTCAGATTAAAGACACATACTGAACTAAAGGCGTATGTGCAAAGCTTGTCGGAGTGTAGAGAGTCAAGCTGAGTTGACTCGTCACGTGGTGATGACAACAGCCATGTGCAAAACACTCACAACTTTATCGTCTATGTGGAAAAGGTTGCTAACAGCGCTCTCTATGAGAGGCCCTCGCATATAACTATACGAGGAAAAGGCGATAGAGTTGTTTGAATGTGGGGCAGGTTCATCGACAAGCTAAGTTGATCACATTCTTGTTGTGGCATCCTACTAGAATTGGTCACGGTCTGCACCAACTCTCCCCAAGTTGGCCAGACTTAAAACTAGAAATAAGGTTTGCAGCTATGTGAACCTAGAAACTGTAAAGGAGTTGAAAGAACTTAAAGGAATTGAAAGAGGCCTTGAGGTATATCCTCTTGGTAAAGACCCACAAAAGCTCACAAAAGTGGCTTCGAAGGGCAAAACTGGTTCATCCAAAACAATTGGAGAGCTTAAAGCAGAACCAATTCGAATGAAACACTATTGGTGAAACTTCATCATGAGAACGTCACAAGCTGATCACGCTCTATGATATGACTAGTATTATGTTGCTTCTAGTAGGCTAAGCGCAAGCCGAAACATCAACATGTGAAAGTCGTAGAATTTTGCAATCAAACTGTGGCTAGTACTGTGATGTTACTAGTAACCTGGTGTTCCGTCATATGGCCAAGAGAGCATTTGAAGGCGAAACTTCTGCATGGGAAAGCTGCATCATGATCAAAATTTTATATCGAGTATTATGTTGACGTTAGTAGGCCTTGGCCGAAAACGCAGCATGTGAAAGGTATAGATAAAAGTTATTGTTGCAGTCAGTACTGTGTAGTTACTAGTAGCTGGATTTAAGCTCAAAATGAGACACTGTTGGTGAAACTTCATCATGAGAATGTCACAAGCTGATCAAGCTCTATGATATGACTAGTATTATGTTGCTTCTAGTAGGCTAAGCGCAAGCCGAAACATCAACATGTGAAAGTCGTAGAATTTTGCGATCAAATTGTGGCTAGTACTGTGATGTTACTAGTAACCTTGTGTTACGTCATATGGCCAAGAGAGCATTTGAAGGCGAAACTTCTGCATGGGGAAGCTGCATCATGAACAAAAGTTTATATCGAGTATTATGTTGACATTAGTAGGCCCTGGCCGAAAGCGCAGCATGTGAAAGGTATAGATAAAAGTTATCGTTGCAGTCAGTACTGTGTAGTTACTAGTAGCTGGATTTAAGCTCGAAATGAGACACTGTTGGTGAAACTTCATCATGAGAACGTCACAAGCTGATCACGCTCCATGATATGACTAGTATTATGTTGCTTCTAGTAGGCTAAGCGCAAGCCGAAACATCAACATGTGAAAGTCGTAGAATTTTGCGATCAAATTGTGGCTAGTACTGTGATGTTACTAGTAACCTTGTGTTACGTCATATGGCCAAGAGAGCATTTGAAGGCGAAACTTCTGCATGGGGAAGCTGCATCATGAACAAAAGTTTATATCGAGTATTATGTTGACGTTAGTAGGCCCTGGCCGAAAGCGCAGCATGTGAAAGGTATAGATAAAAGTTAGCGTTGCAGTCAGTACTGTGTAGTTACTAGTAGCTGGATTTAAGCTCGAAATGAGACACTGTTGGTGAAACTTCATCATGAGAACGTCACAAGCTGATCACGCTCTATGATATGACTAGTATTATGTTGCTTCTAGTAGGCTAAGCGCAAGCCGAAACATCAACATGTGAAAGTCGTAGAATTTTGCAATCAAACTGTGGCTAGTACTGTGATGTTACTAGTAACCTTTTCTTACGTCATATGGCCAAGAGAGCATTTGAAGGCGAAACTTCTGCATGGGGAAGCTGCATCATGAACAAAAGTTTATATCGAGTATTATGTTGACGTTAGTAGGCCCTGGCCGAAAGCGCAGCATGTGAAAGGTATAGATAAAAGTTATCGTTGCAGTCAGTACTGTGTAGTTACTAGTAGCTGGATTTAAGCTCGAAGTGAGACACTGTTGGTGAAACTTCATCATGAGAACGTCACAAGCTGATCACGCTCTATGATATGACTAGTATTATGTTGCTTATAGTAGGCTAAGCGCAAGCCGAAACATCAACATGTGAAAGTCGTAGAATTTTGCGATCAAATTGTGGCTAGTACTGTGATGTTACTAGTAACCTTGTGTTACGTCATATGGCCAAGAGAGCATTTGAAGGCGAAACTTCTGCATGGGGAAGCTGCATCATGAACAAAAGTTTATATCGAGTATTATGTTGACGTTAGTAGGCCCTGGCCGAAAGCGCAGCATGTGAAAGGTATAGATAAAAGTTAGCGTTGCAGTCAGTACTGTGTAGTTACTAGTAGCTGGATTTAAGCTCGAAATGAGACACTGTTGGTGAAACTTCATCATGAGAACGTCACAAGCTGATCACGCTCTATGATATGACTAGTATTATGTTGCTTCTAGTAGGCTAAGCGCAAGCCGAAACATCAACATGTGAAAGTCGTAGAATTTTGCAATCAAACTGTGGCTAGTACTGTGATGTTACTAGTAACCTTTTCTTACGTCATATGGCCAAGAGAGCATTTGAAGGCGAAACTTCTGCATGGGGAAGCTGCATCATGAACAAAAGTTTATATCGAGTATTATGTTGACGTTAGTAGGCCCTGGCCGAAAGCGCAGCATGTGAAAGGTATAGATAAAAGTTATCGTTGCAGTCAGTACTGTGTAGTTACTAGTAGCTGGATTTAAGCTCGAAGTGAGACACTGTTGGTGAAACTTCATCATGAGAACGTCACAAGCTGATCACGCTCTATGATATGACTAGTATTATGTTGCTTATAGTAGGCTAAGCGCAAGCCGAAACATCAACATGTGAAAGTCGTAGAATTTTGCGATCAAACTGTGGCTAGTACTTTGATGATGCTTGTAGCCAACCGAATTGGTTGAAAAGCCCAATAAGTAAGCTAACTTGGGAGAGCTTGTTGGAAACCAAATGCTACTAGATTGGTCCAAATACATCCTTCAACAGGGGATCACTTGGCTCGCTTTACGAAGAGGAGCACAGCTATATGTGTTAATTCGGTATGAATCGCAAGATTTGTTTACCGACCTCTCTAACGCAAAAGGCGGTCTCGGCTTCGGCTGTTGACTGCGTCCGATTCAGGGTTATATAACTCTCGATTGAACACATTGATGTTCTATTTTGGTGCTTCCAATAAAATTGGAACACTTAAAGCAGAACCGATTCAAATAATAGCATTCTGATCAATGATTGCATTCCTTGATCAAGAACTGCTGGAGTCATTGTGATGGCGAATTTTCTTCATAAGAAAATTGCAAAGAGACGGAACTTAATGAGACTAGTATTATGTTGTTTCTAGTAAGCGGAAGCTGAAACAGCAACATGTGAAAATCAAGTTTTGTTCAATGATCTCGAGGCGATAAGTACTATGAAGCAACTAGTAGCCTAAGCATGACTCAGATTTGAGACAGTCAAAAAGACTGGCGAAACTTCTTCACATGAAAGTTACATAGAGAACTACAAATGTATACAGCGAGTATTATGTTGTTTCTAGTAGGCGAAAGCTGAAACATCAACATGTGAAAGTTGTCTGCAAACTGTAGAACGATATGTGATTAGTACTGTGCTGTTACTAGTAGCCAGTCTGACTGTAGAAGCCAAGACAAAGGGAAACTAATGCATCTGAAAAGGACAAGTTATGGAAAGGTATGCACGATAAGTATTATGTTGTTTCTAGTAAGCGGCAGCTGAAACATCAACATGTGAACGTCGTTGTGTACAGTAACCTAGAACTATATAGTCCTTAGTAACGTGCATTTACTAGTACCTGTAATTGGTATTCAGACTCAGGCAGTTTGGAATAGTTTGGCAAAGATGCACCAGAGAAAACTGGGATTTGATACAGAAATTGTTGAATACAAGTATTATGCTGCTTCTAGTAGGTTGAATCCGAAACATCAGCATGTGAAAATTGAAAACATTTCTGGTTCGAATTGTCACAAGTATTTGGTGATCTGAGTAGCCAAACTCACTACAACGCCAATTGAAGGCAAAAATTCTCAACGGGAAAAGCTATTCTCATTGAATGAGCTAACAAGACGAGTATTATGTTGCTTCTAGTAGGCGAAAGCCAAAACATCAACATGTGAAAGTCTTGCTGAACAAATTTAATGTTGTTGAGCTCAGTACCGTGTGAATTAGTAGCCATAATTGGCGAGCGAAAATTGAACTGGCGAAACTTCGTCTTTGGAAAATTGCAGATGCCGAGCACTTATTTTGCAACGAGTATTATGTTGACTGTAGTAAGCGAAAGCCGAAACAGCAACATGTGAAAGCTGTTGAAATTTGTGGTCATTTTGCAATAAGTACAAGGAGTGTAACTAGTAGCCAGGTCAAAATTTGGGATAAGAATGAGCAAAAATTCTGCATGAGAACAGTTGAAATTATGAAACTAAATTACAAAGACTAGTATTATGTTGTTTCGAGTACGCGAAAGCGGAAACATCAACATGTGAACGTTTGTAACGAAGTTTCGTTAATTTTCAGCCTAGTACTGAGCAAGAACGAGTAGCCTCATCTCCAATCCCACGCAAAATGTAGTGAAATATGTGAGTGAACCTTATTCACGGTGAGGGTTTCCCGAGGTCTGTATTGCAGCGAGTATTATGTTGCTTCTAGTAAGCGAAAGCTGAAACAACAACATTTGAAAGTTGGAATTAATGACTGAATGGAAACTTCGACCTGTGTTTGATAGTAGTAGCGAACAAAACTGCTGAATCGGTTTCTGTCTCATATTGGTCAGTGAACCAATTAAGAGACAATCAACTACATAACCTGAATTGGGCGAGAGAACCCCCTTAACTTAAGCATATCAGTAAGGGGAGGAAAAGAAATCAACTGAGAATCCCTTAGTAATGGCGAATGAACAGGGAAAAGCTCATCGGGAAGAGAAATGGCAACATTTCTCGGTGTCCGGTATGGTTTGATGCTAGACTGGTGAATTTGTCCTGATGTCTACTGGAAAGTAGCATCAAAGAAGGTGAAAATCCTGTAAAGGTCATTTTCGATACCAGTCATAATGGCTCATTCCTATGAGTAGAGTTGTTTGAAAGTGCAACTCGAAGCTGGAGATATGTCTCTCCAAAAGCTAATTATAAAGCGAGACCGATAGTAAACAAGTACCGTGAGGGAAAGTTGAAAAGCACTCTGAAGAGAGAGTGAAAAGTACGTGAAACTGTTGAAGGGGAACTGGAGTGAGCGTTACCATACTCAATGCCTTGATATTATATTCTCGGCTACCGAGTAGTGTAGTTGTCGTCTTTTGGCAAATCTTGTTAATGAATCGAGCAGAAGTTTTCCTCGGAATTCTTCTTGTTGATTCTAAACAAAATGAGATAAATTGATCTTGATTGCCTGTCTGACCTCAACTTCCTATTCAATGCTCTCTACAGCCCGTCTTGAAACACGGACCAAGGAGTGTGAGTTGCTTGCAAGTGTTGTCGCTCATTGAAAGCGCACACGCGAAATGAAAGTGAACAGTGTAATTTTTATGAATTGCACTACTTTGTGTGGTGAGGGCGCCGATTCGGTGTCCCGCAACCACGGACGGTTTTGCTCTTATTGCATGACTGATCCAGAGCAAGTAGCACACGACCCGAAAGATGGTGATCTATGCTTGGGCAGGGCGAAGCCACGGGAAACCATGGTGGAAGCCCGAAGCGGTTCTGACGTGCAAATCGATCGTCTGACCTGAGCATAGGGGCGAAAGACTAATCGAACCATCTAGTAGCTGGTTTCCTCCGAAGTTTCCCTCAGGATAGCAAAAGCTTGAGCAAGATTGAAAAATCTTCGCAAAGCAATTTCATCGGTTAAAGCGAATGATTAGAGGAATGGGGGAAAATTTTTCCTTCACCTATTCTCAAACTATAAATCGGTGAGATGTCCTTGTGACTTAATTGCACTTGGACTATGAATGCAAGCTTTTTGTGGGCCGCTTTTGGTAAGCAGAACCGGCGATGTGGGATGAACCAAAAGTTGGGTTAAGGCGCCTAACTACTTGCTCATGAGTCACCACAAAAGGTGTTGATTGATACTGACAGCAGGACGGTGGTCATGGAAGTTGAAATCCGCTAAGGAGTGTGTAACAACTCACCTGCCGAATCAATCAGCCCTGAAAATGGATGGCACTAGAGCTCGTGGCCTATACCCAACCATGAATATCAATATCTAACGCAAGTTAGATTAGAGAAAAAGAGCCTCACCAGCTCAAAAATGATATTCATGTGTAGGAGGACACATTGATTGCGCTAAAGTATGCACGCAAGTGTATGCGCGAAGCGATCAATGGAGCAGATCTTGGTGGAAGTAGCAAGTACTCAAATGAGAACTTTGAGGACTGAAGCGGGAAAGGCTTTCATGTGAACAGCGTTT
>NW_027452507.1:0-19465 GCF_964194025.1 Convolutriloba macropyga | reverse complement strand
TAGGTGTGTATATAGATACACACACACACACACACACACACACACACATATATATATATATATATATATATATATATATATACACTTATGTCGTTTTCTGTATTTTCGTTTGGAAGAACAGTCAGGGCGCCAACTGCCACCCAGAAGCTCGCACAAACTTGAATTGACCCTAGGTCTATATGTTGAGCAAGCTGTCTACTATATATTTTCGTTGGTGCGCTCTTCACTCTTGTAGGCTGATCTTCTCCGCAAAACAACTCTGCTGATGAAGACTTCGCTGCTCGGATAGTCAAGTAGGAGAATGAAACTCTTCTGTAAAAGTCAACGAACAACGAAATGAACAATTCAACTTCAAGCCCCGTTTAACAGAATCTAAGTTTTAGTGTACCGTGATTCGCAAGAACTTTAAAGCACCGTTCCCAACTGTTGCTTGACTTTACACTACTGTCACTTAGGTCCGGCTCAACTTTTCTACCGTTTACAATTTTTCTTTTTTTAGTTGAGTATAGTTCGGACATCTATATTATGACTTCCCCATTAAATTTTCAGCGGACCCGCAGTTTTGCGAAATGTTTACCTTATTTTTTTGCGTTTATCGGTTTATTACGCTTTTTAACCGCTTATACTCACGTACTTCGTTTATATTCGCAAAAACGTTCATTGAAATCCGTAAGTTGATTTTCTTGCGTAACGTCAGTTATTCGTTTATCTCGAAAATTGTTTCTTTGTTAATGGGTTACCAAGTTTGTATTTTCAACCAAGAATTGTCATTAAATTTTATGGACTTACTTTACTATTCTTTGCAATCCTGCAAATGGGGCCAGCTATGTCATCAATACATCATTGATGCCCAATTCATTAGAGAACATCTATGCACTATTATGGATGTTTGCCCGAAACAGACCTTCAATGGTTAAGACAAGAAGTGAAAAAACAAGAGTAATCAAAGAAAAGCAGTCGAAATGCAACACACAAAAACTAGAAAAACTGATAACTGATTTATTTATCTCAAACGCCTGTATCATCCCTTGTTAATTCAAATGAGCAAAATGATTTTCTGACTATACGGTCAATGTGACAACTGTTCCCTAAATCGCTAACTCTCGTTTTTTGGGTCCTACCCAAATGGTCTTTAGCTAACTAACTCGCAGTCTCTTTTTGTTGTTCTCTCAGTAACAACTTAAAATGTCAGTAAACATCCTAATTGAATATCTTCATCGTACGCTTCCTAGTTGTTAAAGTTTATGTGGTGAACCCATATGAAATTGTTCAGGGCCGTACGTTCAAACAAACTTTTAACAACACCAAAAGTGACGAAGAAATAATCCAAACCCATGCATCAAAACCTGATAACCCCTACTTGTTGGCGCATCGATTATGCAACAATACCTTTGAAAAACGTATCATATATTGATATACTGTCACTCGAAACCGTTTCCCGTTTCCAGAACTATTTTCCGAGCCAAAAATTTTAAAAAAAGGTCAAAATGCGATCCCTAGGGTTCATTTTCAGGATCAGGTGTTGACCTGGGATCTTATTGCCTTTTAGAAGACCCATAGTATTGCCATTTGGCCAGGTTTCATCCAAATAGTCTCAACAGGTTTGAGTCGTTTGCAATTCAAAGTTGTCGAGTCGAGTAGTATCGGGCTCAAAAATTGGATCGGTTTTTGTCTTGGACTACTGAACCAGTTATCAAGAATAAAGTATCGCCGCTAAACTTACACGTAGAAATATCCACATCTGCACTACGATCCCTAAACAATAGCTACAAGCGAGTCGTTTGGCATTTGGAAACCCTAATCGAGTCGTGCCCGCCGAGAGCCAAGAAATCCGAATTCGCCCGAAGTAAAGCGTTGGTATTAAATACCCCCTATCAGCTTTGGTCATAAAATCACCTTTCAAAGTCTTTCTGGTATCAATCGTTTCAATTTTTGTGGTAGTCGGCTCTCGGTTCCCAAAAACTTCGGACAGAACTGGCTTCAGTTTTGGAAAGCCCCTAGAAAGTTTCTCTATACCCCAGGAAAATAACCAACTAACCCTAATTGTTACTGAGTAAAGCGAGTAATATATCAAAATCGACTTTTTATTAGCCAATCAGAATCGACTTTTTAAATACGCATAGAAATCGTTCCGATTTACGTACAAAGCTCGGAAAAAGTGCAAAAAACATAATTTCAAGTAAATCCTATTTTAAGACCTATCAAATAAGACATGCTTCGTCTCAACAATTTTCGGGTTTTCGGATGCATTGGTACAAAATCGTGACTGGCATTGAACTGATCCGTTATCAGACAAAAGATCGGCCAAATTAGCATCAAAAATTGCCGTCTAAAAACCACTTTTTGATATGTTTGCCGTAAGCTTAATACGTGGCTATGATCGTACCAATACCTATAAGTGTCGCCGATAATACGTTAAAGTATTGGTCTTTGCTTAGAAAATACGTTGCTTTATATAACGCACATATGACGTGGACTTTATACCTATTCTTGATGAATTGAAATTTCGATAGACTGTTGTCTTTACTTATATACAGCTACATTTTGATGCCGCGATTGGCGTACGAACACAATTTCGGAAGAAAATTACCTTTTGCCTAAATACAAACTCCCTAATCAACCTTTTAGCCTTGTAGTTGTCACAATTTTATATAATTGAGCCCTCAACAGAACAGAACCAAAGTCCACATCAGGGAATTGACCTTAATTATTTGAGTGCAATCTTAATCATCATTATTAGCAGCATATCTCTAAGTACGATCACAACTTTTAGACAACTTTATAGCCGTATTCGTTGCCCGGAAGTCGCCACTCAACATTGACTTATCCATCCAGTCACAATTATAAGCAGGACATGGAAGACGCTTCTGAGAAGATTAAATTCACACAATCTGTGTCAGCGAAGAGTAGAAATGGTACTGGAGAAGATGGCAGGCAAGGCGATGGAAGCAGCTAACTTCGAAAAAAAGGTGTCAGTTTACGTGGATAAGGGAAGGCTGCCAAACTCGGACTGGAAGAGGGTGACACGAGAGAATCTGTGGCTGGACAAGAATGCAGATTGCGCACAGAGGCAGTCAAACTTATGACGATGATGCAGATTTTGCTTGATGATAGTCGCAACATTAGCTTCTGACAAACAAGGAGTTCGACAAAAAACATAAAACTCTGGGTTGTAGTATATTTTGACACAATTTAGAAGGCAAACTCCAACTCCTAATTTTCCTAACTTTTCAATCAAAAGTATTGGGTTATCAAAAAAATTAACGGTATCAGATTAAAAATTCAGAATTCCCTGATTTTCAACACGGAAGTCTTAAAATAAGAATTTCGTGATTTTCAACACGGAAATCTTTAATTAAGAATTTCGTGATTTTCAACATGAAAATCTTTGATTAAGAATTCCGTGATTTTCAACAAGGAAATCTTGGATTAAGAATTCCGTTATTTTCAACACGGAAATCATAAATTAAGAAATCCGCAATTTTCAACACGGAAATCTTAAGGATTCCGCTAATTAGATAACCGGTCACCATCATACCCCACATATCAAAATTTTTGTGACGAAAAAACATCAAATTTGAAATTTTTTGGTCGAATTGTCAAAAATTTGTAAAAACTGATCAAGTCAGTTTGTTAATGAGAAAATTACCTCTGATATAGAGAAAATAGAGAAAAAATTATGCTAAATTGTTCAATTTTGAATAATTTTGGACAATTTTGATGGAATTCTAATAAACTTTAGAAAATCAATACCGAATATTGATAAACCGTATATTCGGGCTTAAAACCGTCCAGTTACTAGATTACCGTTCCGTTATCACGAATTTGCAGAAATATTGACCAAAACTTGAAAAAGTCGGACAAAAGCATAAAATCTTCACAAATTCGTCAAAATTTTGTTTTTTCAACCAGAAGGTTTGTCAATAGACTGAAACTTAATACACACAGAAAAATTGTGAAAATTGCTTCAACTCGCAACCTCTGGCCTAAAGAAAAATTATCGAATTCCCAAAATTTTATCTTGTTGCACATTTATGTAGCGTTTCGTACGCGTCCTTTTTCTCCTTTCGCTCGTCAATTGTCCGTGTTCCGCTTTTCTACTCAATAACGTCGCTCTCCCAAAACTTTGTTTTCCGTGTTCTCCGCCT
Source organism: Convolutriloba macropyga (assembly GCF_964194025.1). Lineage (NCBI taxonomy): Eukaryota > Metazoa > Xenacoelomorpha > Acoela > Convolutidae > Convolutriloba > Convolutriloba macropyga. The sequence continues at coordinate 15,317 of NW_027452507.1, read as the reverse complement.
ACCTGTTTTTTTTTCGACTTCGATGTAGTATGTTGTCATATGTGAATAAGTATGTTGCTTTTGCGTTTGCAGTATGTTGATTATGCTAGTATGCTATTTGGTTGTTTTAGTCTTGTTGCTTTATAGGTTGTGTCATAAGTTTGTTTTAGAGCTACGGCTAGTTGGTTCCTGGCCTTTTCCAACTTACTAACTTACTAGCACCCCTGTGGTGCTATATTGATCTTTGCTGCTGTATGTTTGCGTGTAACTGTATAATTGTTATTTGGTTTGGGTTTTTGCCTTCTAGGGTGTGATTTAATATTCTTTTGCACTTTTCCAGCTTTCATAGACTACAAAAACGCTACATATTATCTAAATTTTGCTGTAGTTTGTTTAATTTTGTTGGTATGCTGATCGGTTGTTTAGGTTTGAATATTGCTAGGGTGTGACTTAAGTTTATTCAGGAGTTACGGTTAGTAAATTTCATGCTCTTTTCATCCATTTAGTAAACTACTGCTTGCGGTAAATTAGTTTGTTATTTGTATATATTAAGCCCCATAATCACTTGTGCTAGTTTGACTCTTGCAGTAGCATCTCTCCTCCTTCCTAAGGTTTGACTTAAATTTGTTCTGGAGTTACGGCTAGTTTGTTTGGTTGAGTTTGTTGCTCTGGTCTGCTAGCATAGTGCTTCCCGACCTCCGAGCTCGCTGCTTTCGTCTCCCGCCATTCCTTCCCGTCTTTCCATTTCGTTGCGCGTTACTCGCTTAACGCTTTCGTTCTAACCGTCCGTTTTCTCGTCGCGTCGTGAGCCCGTTGCCCGACATGTCCGTTCTGTACGTCTCGTTTCCCGTTTCTTCGTGCGTAGCTTGTTCAGCGCTTCCTTCCCGTCCGTTGCATTGCCCGTTTCCTACAGGAGTTTTCGCCAGTTCCGTTCCATTTCGTGTTTCGTTGCGCTCCTCTCGCCAATTCAATCTTGTTTCACGTTGTGATGTGCGTCGTTCATCCAGTTCCCTTTCGTCGGTTGCTTGTCTTCCTGTTTAGTCTCACGTTGCTTAGAAGCACGTTAGACGCCTTCTCCCCTTTGTTGCTTACTTTTGCCGAGTAAATCATTAATCGGTTACTTCTTTCCTGCTCTTCGGCGTCTCAATTACTATGTCGCCGCCATTTGGTTCGGTATAACCCACACTCCACGTTTTAGCGTGGAAGGTACTTTCATTGGATTGAGAAATTAGCCATTTCAATATCATGGCCGAACAGCAGGTGAAACTGAAAAAAAATTTTTGTGCAAGATCTAATCTGGAATCTGAGTTACGTAACATCCATAAGGACATCACAGATACCATAGATCGTCAAGACAGGAGGGCTAAAGTTGAACACTTGATTTCTAAGTTGAAGGATGCTTTCAGTAAACTGGTGCAGAAGAATGAAGAACTATTTGACTTGGCCATTAAAGTGGAGAACCCAGATTCAATTTACCCTGTCCTTGAGCATTGGTTGGATGATGTAACTCAGAACAGTGATAAATTCTTGCTTACCGCTAGAAGCTATTTTGACAACGTTGCTGACCGAGACGCCGTATGTGAGGACTTTAATCCTCAAGGGCAGTCTAATAGAAGTTCGCGCCGAACAGCATCAACAATGTCTAGCCAGCGCAAATATGACTTTCTAATGGCAAAACTAAAACGCGAATATAATGAGATACAAGAACAAGCTGCCATGCACCTTGCTAATCAAAGACACGAAATTGCCAAGAGAAAAAAGGAAAAAAAGAACTGGAAAAACAAATGGAGCAAATGGCACTTCAAGATTTAGAGGAAGACCACCGTCAGCGTGGTTGCTGCAGCTTAATTAGATGAGGCCGAATTAATGGATATTCATTCATTGCTTAGTCACAACTCAAGTGAACTGAGTTTGCTTGAAGATAGGGGATCAGATAGAAGTCAGAGACTTGTTCAAGATTGGGTAAATTCGTTTCCACCTGGTAATTCATTGACTGCTGCAAGTTAGTTCAATTTTTCTCATCCTGGTTTAGCAACCGCTGACCCTCCAGTTCAAGGTGCTGCCACTAGTAATCCTCCAGAAAACACAAGTAATGTTGCCGGTAACTTAAATCACCTTGAAATGCTTTCTCAGTACACACGGCCAGGAGTTGCAATTTCTGTTGCTCAGCAAGAAGCTTTGAATCGGGAATATATCCAGGCTAAACTGTAGCAATCACTCAGTGATCAAAGGGTTGAGCACAGTCCTTCAGGCAGTGGTAAGGTGAACCCAGTGAACCAAGTACCACTCGACGTACAAAATGCCGCACTCCCACCACTTCAGCCGCCTATGCAACCTCTCCGGCCACCGACAGCCGTTATGACACCAACGAACTCCATATTTGTACCTGACATTTCAAGAAGCCCATATGTAAATCAGTTCGTGGGTCCAAAAAACTCCAGTGTGCCTGGTCGATTACATTTGTCCGTCCCTCATGTTCAACAACAACAGAATCAAAGTAACATTCCACAACAAACACAAGTCCCTATTGCCCATTGCCCGCATAATGGCCCTCCTCCTCTAAACCCACTCGTAAAAATTATGCTAAATTGTTCAATTTTGAATAATTTTGGACAATTTTGATGGAATTCTAATAAACTTTAGAAAATCAATACCGAATATTGATAAACCGTATATTCGGGCTTAAAACCGTCCAGTTACTAGATTACCGTTCCGTTATCAGGAATTTGCAGAAATATTGACCAAAACTTGAAAAAATCGGACAAAAGCATAAAATCTTCACAAATTCGTCAAAATTTTGTTTTTTCAACCAGAAGGTTTGTCAATTGACTGAAACTTAATACACACAGAAAATTGTGAAAATTGCTTCAACTCACAACCTCTGGCCTAAAGAAAAAATTATCGAATTCCCAGAATTTTATCTTGTTGCACATTTATGTAGCGTTTCGTACGCGTCCTTTTTCTCCTTTCGCTCGTCAATTGTCCGTGTTCCGCTTTTCTACTCAATAACGTCGCTCTCCCAAAACGTTGTTTTCCGTGTTCTCCGCCTACCTGTTTTTTCGACTTCGATGTAGTATGTTGTCATATGTGAAGAAGTATGTTGCTTTTGCGTTTGCAGTATGTTGATTATGCTAGTATGCTATTTGGTTGTTTTAGTCTTGTTGCTTTATAGGTTGTGTCATAAGTTTGTTTTAGAGCTACGGCTAGTTGGTTCCTGGCCTTTTCCAACTTACTAACTTACTAGCACCCCTGTTGTGCTATATTGATCTTTGCTGCTGTATGTTTGCGTGTAACTGTATAATTGTTATTTGGTTTGGGTTTTTGCCTTCTAGGGTGTGATTTAATATTCTTTTGCACTTTTCCAGCTTTCATAGACTACAAAATTGTTTTCTTCTTTATAATTGTTAGTTGTATAATTGTTAGTTGGTTTGGGTTTTTGCCTTCTAGGGTGTGATTTAATATTTTTTTCTTCACCTTTCCAGCTTTCATAGACTACAAAAACACTACATATTATCTAAATTTTGCTGTAGTTTGTTTAATATTTTTGGTATGCTGATCGGTTGTTTAGGTTTGAATATTGCTAGGGTGTGACTTAAGTTTATTCAGGAGTTACGGTTAGTAAATTTCATGCTCTTTTCATCCATTTAGTAAACTACTGCTTGCCGTAAATTAGTTTGTTATTTGTATATATTAAGCCCCATAATCACTTGTGCTAGTTTGACTCTTGCAGTAGCATCTCTCCTCCTTCCTAAGGTTTGACTTAAATTTGTTCTGGAGTTACGGCTAGTTTGTTTGGTTGAGTTTGTTGCTCTGGTCTGCTAGCATAGTGCTTCCCGACCTCCGCGCTCGCTGCTTTTGTCTCCCGCCCATTCCTTCCCGTCTTTCCAATTCGTTGCGCGTTACTCGCTCAACGCTTTCGTTCTAACCGTCCGTTTTCTCGTCGCGTCGTGAGCCCATTGCCCAAAATTTCCTTTCTGTACGTCTCGTTTCCCGTTTCTTCGTGCGTAGCTCGTTCAGCGCTTCCTTCCCGTCCGTTGCATTGCCCGTTTCCTACAGGAGTTTTCGCCAGTTCCGTTCCGTTTCCTGTTTCGTTGCGTTCCTCTCGCCAATGCAATCTTGTTTCACGTTTTGATGTGCGTCGTCCATCCAGTTCCCTTTCGTCGGTTGCCTGTCTTCCTGTTTAGTCTCACGTTGCTTAGAAGCACGTTAGACGCCTTCTCCCCTTTGTTGCTTACTTTTGCGAGTAAATCATTAATCGGTTACTTCTTTCCTGCACTTCGGCGTCTCGATTACTAAGTCGCCGCCATTTGGTTCGGTATAACCCACACTCCACGTTTTAGCGTGGAGGGTACTTTCATTGGATTGAGAAATTAGCCATTTCAATATCATGGCCGAACAGCAGGTGAAACTGAAAAAAAATTTTTGTGCAAGATGTAATCTAGAATCTGGGTTACGTAACATCCATAAGGACATCACAGATACCATAGATCGTCAAGACAGGAGGGCTAAAGTTGAACGCTTGATTTCTAAGTTGAAGGATGCTTTCAGTAAACTGGTGCAGAAGAATGAAGAACTATTTGACTGGGCCATTAAAGTGGAGAACCCAGATTCAATTTACCCTGTCCTTGAGCAATGGTTGGATAATGTAACTCAGAACAGTGATAAATTCTTGCTTACCGCTAGAAGCTATTTTGACAACGTTGCTGACCGAGACGCCGTATGTGAGGACTTTAATCCTCAAGGGCAGTCTAATAGAAGTTCGCGCCGAACAGCATCAACAATGTCTAGCCAGCGCAAACATGACTTTCTAATGGCAAAACTAAAACGCGAATATAATGAGATACAAAAACAAGCTGCCATGCGCCTTGCTAATCAAAGACACGAAATTGCCAAGAGAAAAAATGAAAAAAGGAGCTGGAAAAACAAATGAAGCAAATGGCACTTCAAGATTTAGCGGAAGACCACCGTCAGCGTGGTTGCTGCAGCTTAATTAGATGAGGCCGAATTAATGGATAATCATTCATTGCTTAGTCACAACTCAAGTGAACTGAGTTTGCTTAAAGATAGGGGATCAGATAGAAGTCAGAGACTTGTTCAAGATTGGGTAAATTCGTTTCCACCTGGTAATTCATTGACTGCTGCAAGTTAGTTCAATTTTTCTCATCCTGGTTTAGCAACCGCTGGCCCTCCAGTCCAAGGTGCTGCCCCTAGTAATCCTCCAGAAAACACAAGTAATGTTGCCGGTAACTTAAGTCACCTTGAAATGCTTTCTCAGTACACACGGCCAGGAGTTGCAATTTCTGTTGCTCAGCAAGAAGCTTTGAATCGGGAATACATCCAGGCTAAACTGTATCAATCACTCAGTGATCAAAGGGTTGAGCACAGTCCTTCAGGCAGTGGTAAGGTGAACCCAGTGAACCAAGTACCACTCGACGTACAAAATGCCGCACTCCCACCACTTCAGCCGCCTATGCAACCTCTCCGGCCACCGACAGCCGTTATGGCACCAACGAACTCCATATTTGTACCTGACATTACAAGAAGCCCATATGTAAATCAGTTCGTGGGTCCAAAAAACTCCAGTGTGCCTGGTAAATTACATCTGTCCGTCCCTCATGTTCAACAACAACAGAATCAAAGTAACATTCCACAACAAACACAAGTCCCTATTGCCCATTCCCCGCATAATGTCCCTCCTCCTCTAAACCCACTCGTGAACCCGCCACCCTTAACCCCGCCTCAAAACTTTTTTAATCCTCAACCTCCCATGATGCCGTCGTCCAATCCAGCGAGCGCAACAACCTACCTACTCGTCCCAAACATTCCACACCAAAACATTGTCCAATCACCTCAAGCCCGGCTGGTACCGTGTCCTACTGCACCAAAACCTCCCCTGAACTGTAACCTTGATATAAACTTGTGGAGTTTTCCTCAGAATAATCCCCCAAAAGTAAACCAGGCGACAAAAAAAGCAAAAGTCTTCAACAACGTTCAACCGAACCTACCCCCAAGCACAGCTAACCCCGCCATCAGCCATCCCATCTTGCAATTGATTGCACAACAAAATTCTAATAGCAACAACGCTGCAACCTGTAGCATTCCTGTTAACCCCTTTAGTACAACTACTAACATCACGCCACTTTTTGTCACGCCGGTTATACATCCAACATACGGGCTTACTGCTCCGATACCAATGTGCTTGGGTGGCCCAGCGCATCCCACCTCTCCAGCGCCAGCATCCGAAAATGCAAGCTTGATTAAGGCATTCTCTGACGCCTTAACTAGCACAAGTAATGACCCGCTACCCGAATGGAAGTTGTCCAAATGCAATGGGGATCCCCTACAGTGGCAAGAATAGTATGGTCAATTTAAAAGCGCAATTGACTCTCAGTACCTAACTGATGATGTGAAATTGACATACCTTAAGACCCTCGTAACTGGTAAAGCTGAAACAGCTATAGCTGAGTTTGCTTACTGCGGCGCATTGTACAAATACGCACTGAGGACCTTAGAACGTAAATTTGGTCAAACAACAGGCGGTCGTCAGTGCCAAATCGGACAAACTCAACAGCTTCCTACCATTGAAGATACAGAATAGCGAAAACATCATTAACTACTCGGAGTGCATTTCAAGTCTTGTCAGAGTATTCAAATCGCTGTCATATGATTCGAATTTAAAGAGTGCTGCGCTACTCAACACTGCCGTACAGAAGCTACCACCCAATATGAAGTAGTCATGGTCACTCTTCACGGTCAAAAAGCATTAGGCGAAACCTACTCTTCTCGACTTTAATGACTGGTTAAAGCAGGCCGAATCGCACGACTTAATGAAGAATACCGCAACTAAATCCAGGACTGAGGATACCAACAAATTACTAACAAGAACAAAAGTTGATTCGAAGGCATTTGCTCCAAATACGCACCACAAGAGTTTTCTTGCGCTGCAACAGAGTTCTCCGTCAACTTCAATCTCCAGTTTATTGTATGAAAAGGCAGCCACCGGCTGTGGGTATACCGTGTCTTTAAGGAAAAGCCCCCCACGCAGAGAACCAAGGTCGTGGTTGAGGCAAAGCTCTATTTCTCTTGTTTGTGTGATAAACATATGTTCAGGCAGTGCAAAAGTCCCCCTAAATGTAATTCTTCTAGTAATTCTTCTGGTTTTAACACTACGGCGTTGGTTTTATGCGTTTCCAGTTGCAGTAACTCTTGGTTGTTCAATAGTCTCGCAGATAGGCTCGGTTTGCAGAGTACCGCATTAAAACTAACCGTCAAGGGTATAAACTCGGAAGAACATTTTGACACAAAAGTGGTTCAACTAACTGTCACACCTTATAAATATCAAGACTTCGAAGCATTCACTGAACGTTCCTATGTGAGGGAAACATTAAATGTAGGTTCCGACATCATTGACGTTAAGTCCATGCAAGAAACTTATCCATATCTGGCTGTCCTAGATACTGTAAGATATAGCTATGGAAACATTGAGTTGATACTTGGACCGGATGTCTATCATGTCATCCGCCCGTTAGAGTTCTTTGCAGCCGACGAAAAGTACTCACCGTTCGCTGGCCCATAGGTTGGGTTTTAAGCGGCCCACTTCCGTCAAGTTCAAGTTTAGTCTCAACGTGTTTCAAAGCCAATGTCGAACAAGATTATGAATTAGCTTGTCAGGTTAAGAGTTGGTATGATATGAAATCGTACGGCGCGTACAAGCAGGTTGACTCACGATCCGCAGTCGATCCCCGCGCACAGAAAATACTTGAAACAACAACATTTTTCATAACGGCCAAAGATACGATGTCGGTATGTTATGGGCTGATGACAACATCCAGCTACCGAATAACTATTTTACGTCACTGGTACAGCTCAAGTCTCTCGAAACGCGGCTCCTGAGAGATACAACATTGAAAGAAAATTACGCTAAGACTATTAGTGAAGACCTGGAAAAAGTTACGTAATTCAAATCCCTGATAGACATTTGGTCGAACAGCGGTCGGATAGAGAGTGGTTTATACCGCCTCATCCCGTATTAAACCCGAACAAACCGGGGAAAGTGCGTAGGGTACTAAATGGTGCAACAAAGTTCCGCGGTACTTCCTTCAATAAATCTTTGCTCACTGGCCCCGGCCTGCTCCAAAACCTAATCCATGTGCAACCTAGGTTTTGTCAACATCAGTTCGGCTTGTCCGCAGATATCGAGTGTATGTTCCTCCAAGTGGGTGTCCCTGGCTGTAACCAGCCATCACTGAGTTTTTTGTGGCGGGAGGACCCCACAACAAATTTTGTAGTTTATCAATACACGCGCCATATATTCGGGGCTAAAGACTCGCCCACATGCGCTAACTATGCATTGCAACTCACGGCCCGAGACAATGTCAGTCAGTTCCCGGAAGCAACTATGGCCGTCCTAGAAAACTTCTACATGGACGGTTACTTGGATTCAGTGGAATCACCTGAGAGGGCTCTCAATAGATGGAATTAACTGGTGTATCTTCTTCTCTCAGGTTCAAGCCTACTAAGTTTGTAAGCAATGCACCAAATCTGGCTGACCAAATTGATGGGTCACATCAGTTCACCGAACCAAAAGTAATTGCCTCATCTAAGGAGGGATCTTCGCACGTGCATGGGTTGAAATGAGATCACGACAATGATATTCTAGTTGTGAGTTGGGGTACCTCCAGTAGAGTAACTAAGTCTTTAAAACAACGCTTGGAATTGAGCTTAGTGTCTAAGGTTTTTGATCCCATCGGCCTAGTGGCACCATTTACTGTTGGTGCCCGATTTTTACTAAAGGACATCTGGCTTGTCAACGGGCACAACTGGGATGAAGAGTTACCAAAAGACACTGTTGAAAGTTTCCTCGAATGGAGTGTAGAACTACCCAAGCTTGCCGAAATCACTATACCAATTAGCTACTTTTCCGGAAACTTTGAACACTTGGAACTACATATGTTTGGCGATAGTTATCAAGAGGTATTCGGCGCAGTTGCATTTCTCCGAGCACAAGTAAAGGCTTCTAGTGGGCCAAAAACAGCATTTGTCCTGGGTAAAGCTATGAAGGTGATGACAATTCCAAACCTAGAGCTGCAAGCTGCCCTACTGTCCGCTCGATTGAAACAAGACATATGTCGAGCCCTTACTGTGCATGTTAACAAAGTTTTTATGTGGACCGATAGCTCTACGGTCTTGTATTGGCTTCACGCCACAAGCAAGCAACCAATATTTATTGCAAACCGTGTATGGGAGATTTTAGAACAAACTAGCGTTGACGAATGGAACCACGTTTCCGCAAGCGATAATCCGGCAGACGCCGGTACTCGTGGTATGTCCGCTAATGTTTTGCAATCAATTAGCTGGTTGAGGGGTCCAGATTTCTTAAGAACCAAGGAATTCCCGTTCAAACCAAGCACCGAAGTAGATAAAAATATCAAACTTGGCATAGTAACTGAGGAAACTAACAAAACCAATACGTCGTTGGGCACATCCTTAACCAAGTCAACTAAGGGCCGCCCCAGCAACTAGTTCCCTTCGACAACTACAGTTCTTATCGAAAATAGCTACGGATAACAGCGTACGCACTCCGCCCCCAAATTTCTCACGAATGTTACCGTAATGCCGATGGTAGCATCATAGATGAATCATAGAGGATGGGAGCTTGACGAAGCCGAGCGTCATCCCCAGTACCTTGTGCAAGGGGAATCATTTTATGCGGAGAGAAAATAGCTCCTCGAAACAGAGTAGTTGAGAGTTCAAATCCGTTAAGCAGAGTAGACGTATTGCTCCGTTTTCTCCTTTTTCGGGCCAAATCTTCTAATCCGATCGGAGCGGCCGGCCGCATCAAACGGTTGGTCGAAGTTGACTTTGATGTAAAACATCCTATACTTCTCGACGTACAACATGTATCTGTAAAGTTGTTCCTTAGGATTACCCACGTTAAACATCATCATCAAGGATTTGACTACCTGCGGGCTAAAGTACAAGAACGTTATACCATCCTCAAATTACGATCCTCACTGCGTTCAATTAAATTCAACTGCGTCACTTGCAGAAAGTTCCGAGCTGCCACTATCCAACCAATCAAGGCTGACCTCCCAGAAGAAGGACTTGCATACCAGTCTCCTCCCTTCACGAACACCGGGGTAGACTACTTCGGCCTGTTTTATGGTAAGGTACGTAGGACTACCGAGAAGCGGTGGGTTTCCTCTTCACATGCTTAACTAATCGTACCGTTCATGTTGAAATCGTTCTGTCCATGGACGCCGGCTTCGTGTGTAATGGGAGTGGAGCGGTTCTTCTCCCGTCGGGGTACACCTGCCATTATTTGGTCAGACAATAACACTTACCTTGTTCGCGCGGAAAAAGAACTACGTAAGAATATCGAGAAGTGGAACACCATCAACATCGCTGTCGAACTTGCCCACAAATTCATTAAGAGGAGGTTCCATCCGCCGTGTGCGCCCCACCAAGGTGGCATCTGGGAGAGGCTGCTACGTAGTTTCGAGCCAATACTTTTACACCATCCTCGGTACTCGTCGTCTAACGGACAAAGTTTTGAACACTACTTTTTGTCTCGTCGAGCACGCACTTAACACACGCCCGTTAACCCCCGTAAGAGCCGATCCGTCCGACCTAGGCGTAATAACACCTAATCATTTCCTAATCGGTAACCAAGCAACAGCAATTCCGTCAATCGTTGGCGTAGACGAGTTCCATCAACCGGTATGCCCGCGCACAGTCCTATGCTAACACTATTTGGTCACATTGGATCAAGTGAGTGCTTACCGGCGTTGAACCGACCTTCCAAGTGGCAGACGCTTGCCGAGCAATACTTTAAGACCAGTGATTTGGTTTGGGTAGTTGGAGAGACCAACCCAAGGGGTTACTACTCCACTGCTCGGATCACAGAACTCCGTTACAGTTCCGAGAGTGTCGCGCGCTCCGCCATCCTGCGCACGTCTACCGGATCGCTCGTTCTCCCGCTTGTTATGTTACTACCGATTCTCCAAACATCTTCTTCTGGGCCGGAAGGTGTTACTGAGTAAATCGAATAATATATAAAAATGAGTCATTTTATTAGCCAAACAGAATCGAGTTTTTAAATACGCCTGGAAATTGTTCCAATTTACGTACAAAGCTCTGAATAAGTGCAAATAACTTATTTGCAATTAAATCTAATCATAAGACATATCAAATAAGACATGCTTCGTCTCAATAATTTTCGGGTTTTTGGATGCATTGGTACAAAATGGTGACTGGCATTCAACTGATTCCTTATCAGACAAACTACCGGCCAAATGAGCATCAAAAACTGCCGTCTAAAAAGCCACTTTTTGATATGCTTCACGTAAGCTTATTACGTGGCTGATAGATAAGTTTAAGTGTGGCCGATAATACGTTAAAGCATTGGTATTTGCTTAGAAAATACGCTGCTTTATATAACGAACTTAAGACGTTGACTTTATACCTATTCTTGATGAATTGAAACTTCGGTACATTGTTGTTTTTACTAAAATACAGCTACATTTTGACATCAATCGTATCTTTCTGTTATCAATCGTTTCACTTTTTGTGGTAGTCGGCTCTCCGTTCCCAACGACTTCGGACAGAACTGGCTTCAACATCGGAAAGCCCCTAGAATGTTACTCTATACCCCAGGAAAATAACCCTAATGGTTTTGGAGATCCAAAAATTGCATCAGTCGACCCTCGGCCGAGTTGTAATTCGGCCCAAGATCGTCGTACGTCTAATCTGACTTCGTAGTCGGATTTCCAATCCCAAAATTAATTAACCAATGATTTTTATCCAAATACCACCAAAAGTTAACAAGATATTAGCTCATGGAATTAGGTGCTAAATACCCATTTCTCCGTAATTATCAGTTCCGAAGTGATTCGTTGCCAATGCGCCCAATTGGTGAGCCTTCGTATTTTTATTCTCCATCATAGTCACCATAAAGTAGGGTCGAACCACCCGTTTCCCTTTATTTGTCCCATTCTCCAGTTTTCACCTTTTCCCATTTCAGGTGCTAAGGACTCCCCTCCCCCGGAGAATGCAATCACTTTTGGACCTAGCTTTTTCTCAAATATTGATGATTTTCTACCATCTCCCTGATTTTCATGTAAATCGGACTATAGGAATATAGTCAATTTTCAATAGGAAAATTAAAGGGGAAGGCATCTGTTTGGTTAAATCCTTACACAAAACTAATGCATTTATCAACTTTATTATTTATTCAGGGAAAAAGGGGTAGATACTTACCATTTCGAGCAGGATTGTGTGGGTTGCACTGACCCCAATTTAAATTGGTTATGGTGTTTTCAACAATTCAAAACGCGGATCGCGCAAAGGGAGGAAAATCAAACAGATATTTGACGAATTACGGGAAGGACCAGATAAACATGATTACACTCTTAGATGTGGTTCCCTATTGAGGAGGAATGGCGTAAACGATACTTACAAAACGACCACTAATTGTTGCGGTTTGGCCAGAAAGATTTTTTTTGGATTTTTTAAATGCATTTTGATGATGGCGAAACTCAGCCATCAGTTCCAAGAAACAAAAATTAGGCAAAATATGGCGCGTTCTATACGAAATTTTTAATGACAAAAGTCTTCCACAGGGCGTAATGGTTCTTAAAGATTGCTCAAAAAAAAATTTCACCTCAGTTATAATTTAACTTTTACAGTCACATTTCTAATACTTGTTGTTTACAGTTTAGTTACAGTTCTTGGGGCTATTTTTCTCTACTTTGAAATTTTCCATCGTCTACTTTTCTCGCTTGAGTGTTTTATTTAATACTTCCGCAATTTCTTTACGATATTCTTCTCGCCGCAAATCGTCTGGATCTCATTTGGCTGACATTTTCTTCGATGTCAGTTTTTTACCTTTCTTTACCCTTCTTGCCTTTTCATTTCCATGTACGGGACTCTCCCGTGGATGTTCTCCAGCAAGGTTTGTGTGGACTTGTGGTTCATAATTAACATTATGCGGGGCGTATCCGAAGAGTACTGACTGGATGGGCTTTGTTCTTTCATATTTGTGACTTGACTCATGATGACTAATTTCGATTGAGTCAGATCCCAAAAGACGCAATCGAATTCATTTAGGTCCCTTACTTTTATATTGTTTATTTGCCGCGCAAATAAATATGTAATTATATATTAATATAATTAATATTATTAATATAATCAATATAATTAAATAATATAATTATATAGTAATAATTAATATAATTATATATATATATATATATATATATATATACATGTGTATTTATATGTATATATATTTGTATATATATATGTATATATATATATATATATATATATATATATATATTTACATATATATATATATATATATATATATAGATATATATATATATATATATATATATATATATATATATATATATGTATATATATATATATATATATATATATATATATATATAAATATGTTTATATATATTTATATATGTATATACATATATATATATATATATATATGTATATAAAATATATATATATATATATATATAATATAAATTATATTTATGTAAATGCATATATATATATATATATATATATATATATATATATATATATATATATATAAGAATGTATATGTATGTATTTGAAAAACGTATCATTAATCGACATCCAGCCACTCGAAGCCATTTCCTGTTTTTAGAACTACTTTTTTAGTCAAAATCCAATTTTAGCCACATTTCACCCAAAATGTCTATTCCTGCTTAAATAGTTTTCAATTCAAAGTTGTCGATTGAGTAAGGTTGGGCTCAAAATTTGGATAGGATTTTATCTTGGACTACTGAACCAATTATCAAAAATGAAGTATCACAATTTACGACTAGAGGAATCCATATCTCCAAGACGAACCCCGAACAATAGCAACAGGCGAGTCGTTTATCGTTTGGAAACCCTAATCAAGTTGTACCCGCCGAGAGCTGAGAAATACGAATCCGCTCATAGTGCTAAGGGTGGGTATTAACTACCCCTATACTCAGCTAGGGTCATAGAATCACCTTCCAAGGCCTTTCTGGTATCAATCTTTTCAATTTTTGTGGTAGTTGGCTCTCGGGTACACCCGGAACTTGGTGATCTCGACAACTTTGGACAGAACTGGCTTCAAAGTCTGAAAGCCCGTAGAAAATTACTTTATAGCTAAGGAAAAGAAAACACGTAATCCTAGTGGTTTCGGAGATCTAAAAACTGCTTCATTCGGCTCTCGGCCGACTTGTAATTCGGCCCAAGATTTTCGTAGGTAAAACTTGACTTCATATTTGGATTTCCTATCCCATAATTAATCTAACCTATGATTTTCATCCAAATCACGCCAAAAATTAGCTCCGGAAATCCGGCGCTAAATCCCCATTTTTTCGCAATTATCAGGTCCGGAAATGATACAATGCCAATGCGCCTAATGCGCCCTCTTTATTCTCTATCATAGTAATCATAAAGTAGGGCCGTACCAGCCATTTTTCATAATTTATCCCATTTTCCTGTTTTCACCCTTTTCTCATTTCCAGTGCTAATGACTTCCCTCCCCCGGGTGGTGCAATAACTTTCGGACCTAGCCTATTGTCCAATTCGTATGATTTTCTACCATATCCCTGATTTTCATGTTAATCTAACCAAAGGAACGTGGTCAATTTTCAGTTAGTTTTTCAGGCAGTAGACCGAACTATGTTTTTTTACTAAGGTAAACCTTTTTTTTCACTGCTTCGATCATTCCTGCCAACAAAGTGCAAAGCTTAACGTTTTTCAGAAAATGCAACTAAGCTCAGCAATGGTAAGTAGTACACATTTCATCAAACATTAAACACTACACAAAAACAATGCATTTATCAACCTTATTATTTATTCAGGTTGAAAGATCTAGATACTAACCGTTTCGAGACGGATTGCGTGGATTGCGCTAACCCCTATAATAATTGCGTTAGCGCGATGTTATTAACAAATCTAACCGGGCATCGCGCACATGGAGGAAAATCAAACAAATATTTGACGATTTACGGGAAGGATCAGACAAACATCTTTACACTCAGATTTAAGGTCACTTTTACGAAGAATGTCTTAAACAGGACTTAAACTATGACCACTGATTTGCGCTCTTTGACCAGAAGGATTTGTCTGTATATTTACATGTGTATCGATGATGGCGAAACTCAGCCATAGTATATACTCAGTTCCGAGAACCAAAAATTTTGCAAAGTATGGCGGAATCCACGTGAAATCTTTAATATCGAAGGGCATTCTTCAGTTCGGTATGGTTCTTGGTGTCAAAAAGATTACTCAAACCCAAAAATTTATTCACT
>NW_027452506.1:0-88465 GCF_964194025.1 Convolutriloba macropyga | reverse complement strand
AAGTCAAAGTCATTTTGAAATTTTGGCCTGTAGCACGAACTAATATTTTGTTTGTGACGCATGCCAGATTTTCACAGTGATCTATAGCTTCTCAAGTTTTCATAAATGTACGTTAATGGGGGGGGGGGGTTGTGGACGGTAGTCAGACCATATTGAGAAACTACCTACTGATTTAGCAAATTATTATTATTACTGATAGTCCAGATTTATTGATAATGCATGACTTCATTCTACGAGCCTTTTTGAAGTTTGGGTTGACAGAAAATAAGTTCACAGCCATTTATGTAACGTACAGTTTAAAATTTAAGGCGCTCAAAACCTCCCCACACTTCCTCAAATTATAGTCATTGGGTATATTGATGAGAAAGAGATAAGTTAATTAAGGACAATGGTGACGAAAGATTTATGAACTTCTATTTTCCATTTGACAAATAGCGTAGCATTTTCTTAATTATGCTGACAAATTCCCATGCAAGTTATTACATTTTTCTTTAAGCGAGATAAAACTCGATTTCCTGATTTTTTTATTTATTTTAATTAATTTATTTATTTATTTTAATTTATTTATTTTAATTATTTAATTAAAAAGTACATTTCATTAGTCGTGTTGTATGCAGGCTCAAAATTGCTACTTGTCAATACTTGAGGTTTTACTTTTTTCCTTCGGCAGCCAAAAAATACCCGAAATCTGACTAATTTTGCTCTCGCATGTTTGATTATCGCACTCATTAAACAATATACTTCTATGAAGCAGTACAGATGTTTTTAAAGCTACATTATAACTTTTTCGGAAAACAAACAAGTGGTGTTTTCCGACGATAGTAATACGCGCAGGAAATTGAACCTCTCAAATGAAAAAAAAACAAATGATTTCTTACCCGAAGTAAAACAATTTGAGTGGTTGTTGAATATAATTTCCAAACACACTCAGCATTACAGTTTAACATTGTACTGAAAACTGTAAATTTTTGTTCCAAAGCTCCTTATCTCCCAGATTTTTATTGCATTATCATGAAACGTCAACGCTCTTAAAATTTTTGTGATGCTCAATCAAAAAAAAGATGCTCCCAGATAACAAGGATGCCCGTTAATGTGCGTTCGCACATGATGTTCCGACCCGAGCTCATCTACATTTTTGACTTAATTGTCAACCAAATGATGAGATAACGAAAATAGATGTTTGAGTTTAGAAAAAATTGTTACACAGCCCAACTACTAATTGAATAATATAAGGCCATGCCTCATTACAGCGCTCACGAGATCTGCCACTAAAAAGACTGCGAGAAGAATAAACAAACAACAAAATAAGCGACAACAAAAAATTCACAGGCAAAAACTCAATATCTAATTTTTAAAGCACCTAGTAACAACGTCAAAATGCAATCAGATATAACCTTACCGACACAAATTTACTTTTTCAGAACTACACAGCAAATTGAAAGTTTCCTTAATGAGACTAGGTAACAATTCGACAAAGAGAAGAAATAATGAGGCGAAATTTAAAAAACAATCAATATTTTGAAATCAAATATTTTCAAAAGTCTTCAAAATCAATAGTTATAACGAAATAATTCATGATAACTTTAATTGAAAAAGTCATCATGGGACCTGTATGGGATCTGTCTTTGGTTAAACTAAACCATAGGAACGGACTAAAGATGCAGAAAAACTCAAAAACTTACAAGAAATTTGCATAAACACAAAAATTATTGAAGCCATTGAAATCACTAGCTATTACTTGAATATTATAAATTTTTTATTCAGTTTCAATTTATACTAATTCAGCTAAATTTATTTTGAAAGAAAAAATATGTTCATTTCGGCGGCATTTCAAAATCATTGAGATCTGTTATTACGCCAATTTACTAAAAGAAGCTACAAAGAAACACAAATACACCACTCACAAAACATTTATGAAAACGCATATTTTCGGACAAACAAAACATCATTTAATACATAAAATCAGAAGACTTGTTAATTTTTGAAATACCAAGAATTAGATGGGACATCTCAATGATGAGAATGAGTTACAAGTTGACCACAAGAACAACAAAAGCGAGGAAAAGTAGTTTAAAAAATCTTTGAAAAAATATAATACCATAAACTTTAAATCTAATCAATAAAAACTGACTGCTTCGGATAAAACTTTCATTCAATCCCCAATTACAAACTTATGAGTTCGGTCAGCTTTTTGCGGCTGTCTAAATGTTCAAAAACAGGCGATATAAGCAAAATAAAAAAAAATGAGCAAGAAAAGTATCGAAGCATTTAAAAAGTGAACTTTCCAGTAAAAATTTTTCTATTTTCGTTTAATTTTTCAACAGCAATGAGACGCTTATTTTTTCATTAATATGACTTCGAAATATTAACAAATGTGAACAGATACATTAAAATGCAAAACATATACACGAAAACTCGAGACAAGATGTTTGAGAAAACCCGCAATATCAACGTCATTAAAAACAATAGCTTTAGGCGGAGGCCAAGAAAATTTCTAAATTTTGCCTCGATGAAACCACAAGGATGTTTGTCATTAATAGGTCACAAATAAGACATTACAACAAGTCATTGATTACGAAAATAACAGCAATTACAATCAAAATCCTAAAATTCAGATGAAAAGTGCGAGAAGAAAGTGTCGAAGCCTTTTAAACCCATAAACTTTTCTCTGATAACTTTATCTATGATCCATTGAACTTATTCTCTAAGCCATAAAAACAATAGTCAGAAGAAAAAACTATTGAACAGAAAAATTTTGGGTGCAGTAGAAGTGAAATGTGTCTTTTCTTTACTCAGATTGACTTACAGTTCAAGAAAATAAGTTTAAGATTGCTTAAGGTGAAGAAATTCGAAAAATTATTTTGAAATTCGAAAAGTCATTTTTAATTTTAATAGCTTTCAACGGATGTCAATAAATGCGCTCAGTTTTACCTCGATGGGAGAACAAGAATGATTATCACGCATAGGTAATTGATAAGGCGTTACAATAAGTCTAACAGCTATGAAAACAACAACAATTACAGACAAATACCAAAAAATCAGAGGAAAAATTCGAGAAGAAAGTGTCGGTGTCACTTAAACCGCAAGCCTTTCTCTAAAAACTTTATATAAGATCCATTATCCGTCTTCTTTAGGCCAATGGGCGCTATCAATATTAGGTTATAATGTGAAAGGATTTGCAAAGAAACCAACAGTATGAAAATATCAAAAAGCCGAAATATATTTAGAAATCTGGTGGCATTTATACTAATTCAGCTAAATTTATTTTGAAAGAAAAAATATGTTCATTCCGGCCGCATTTCAAAATCATTGGGATCTCTTATTACGTCAATGTACTAAAAGAAGGGAAAAAGAAACACAAATACACCACTCACAAAACATTTATGAAAACGCATATTTTCGGACAAACAAAACATCAGTTAAGACATAAAATCAGAAGACTTGTTACCTTTTGAAATACCAAGAATTGGATGGGACATCTCGATGATGAGAATAAGTTACAAGTTGACGACATGAACAACAAAAGCGAGGAAATGTAGTTTAAAAAATCTTTGAAAATGTTTAATACCATAAACTTTAAATCTAATCAATAAAAACTGACTGCTTCGGATAAAATCTTTCATTCAATCCCCAATTGCAAGCTTATGAGATTGGTCTGCTTTTTGCGGCTGCCTAAAGATTCAAAAACAGGCTAAATCAGCAAAGTCAAAAACAATGAGCGAGAAAAATGTCGAAGCATTTAAAAAGTGAACTTTCCAGTAAAAATTTTTCTATTTTCATTTAATTTTTCAACAGCAATGAGACGCTTCTTTTTTCATTAATATGACTTCAAAATATTAACAAATGTGAACAGATACATTAAAACGCAAAACATATACACTAAAACTTGAGACAAGATGTTTGAGAAAACCCTCAGTATCAACGTCATTAAAAACAATAGCTTTCAGCGGAGGCCAATAAAATTTCTAAATTTTGCCTCGATGAAACCACAAGGATGTTTGTCATTAATAGGTCACAAATAACACATTACAACAAGTCATTGATTACGAAAATAACAGCAATTACAATCAAAATCCTAAAATTCAGATGAAAAGTGCGAGAAGAAAGTGTCGATGCCATTTAAACCCATAAACTTTTCTCTGAAAACTTTATCTATGATCCATTGAACATATTCTCTGAGCCAAAAAAACAATAGTCAGAAGGTAAAACTATTGAACAGAAAAATTTTGGGTGCAAGTGAAATATGTCTTTTCGTTACTCAGATTGACTTACTGTTCAAGAAAAGAAGTTTAAGATTGCTTAAGGTAAAGAAATTCGAAAAAATTATTTTAAAATTTAATTGCTTTCAACGGATGTCAATAAATGCGCTCAGTTTTACCTCGATGGGAGAAAAAGAACGTTTATCATGCATAGGTAATTGATAAGGCGTTACAATAAGTCTAACAGCTATGAAAACAACAACAATTACAGACAGATACCAAAAAATCAGAGGAAAAATTCGAGAAGAAAGTGTCGGTGTCATTTAAACCGCAAGCCTTTCTCTAAAAACTTTATATAAGATCCATTATCCGTCTTCTTTAGGCCAATGGGCGCTATCAATATTAGGTTGAAATGTGAAAGGATTTGCAAAGAAACCAACAGTATGAAAATATCAAAAAGCCAAAATATATTTAGAAATCTGGTGGCATTTATACTAATTCAGCTAAATTTATTTTGAAAGAAACAATATGTTCATTCCGGCCGCATTTCAAAATCATTGGGATCTGTTATTACGCCAATGTACTAAAAGAAGGGAAAAAGAAACACAAATACACCACTCACAAAACATTTATGAAAACGCATATTTTCGGACAAACAAAACATCAGTTAAGACATAAAATCAGAAGACTTGTTACTTTTTGAAATACCAAGAATTGGATAGGACATCTCGATGATGAGAATAAGTTACAAGTTGACGACATGAACAACAAAAGCGAGGAAAAGTAGTTTAAAAAATCTTTGAAAATATGTAATACCATAAACTTTAAATCTAATCAATAAAAACTGACTGCTTCGGATAAAACTTTCATTCAATCCCCAATTACAAACTTATGAGATCGGTCTGCTTTTTGCGGCTGCCTAAAGATTCAAAAACAGGCTAAATCAGCAAATTCGAAAACAATGAGCGAGAAAAGTGTCGAAGCATTTTTCCAGTAAAAATTTTTCTATTTTAATTTAATTTTTCAACAGCAATGAGACGCTTCTTTTTTCATTAATATGACTTCAAAATATTAACAAATGTGAACAGATACATTGAAACGCAAAACATATACACGAAAACTCGAGACAAGATGTTTGAGAAAACCCGCAATATCAACGTCATTAAAAACAATAGCTTTAGGCGGAGGCCAATAAAATTTCTAAATTTTGCCTCGATGAAACCATCAGGATGTTTGTCATTAATAGGTCACAAATAAGACATTACAACAAGTCATTGATTGCGAAAATAACAGCAATTACAATAAAAATCCTAAAATTCAGATGAAAAGTGCGAGAAGAATGTGTCGAAGCCATTTAAACCCAAAAACTTTTCTCTGAAAACTTTATCTATGATCCATTGAACATATTCTCTAAGCCATAAAAAATAGTCAGAAGGTAAAACTATTGAACAGAAAAATTTTCGGGGCAGTAGAAATGAAATATGTTTTTTCGTTACTCAGATTGACTTACAATTCAAGAAAATAAGTTTAAGATTGCTTAAGGTAAAGAAATTCGAAAAATTATTTTGAAATTCGAAAAATTATTTTTAAATTTAATTGCTTTCAACGGATGTCAATAAATGCGCTCAGTTTTACCTCGATGGGAGACAAAGAATGTTTATCATGTATAGGTAATTGATAAGGCGTTACAATAAGTCTAACAGCTATGAAAACAACAACAATTACAGACAGATACCAAAAAATCAGAGGAAAAATTTGAGAAGAAAGTGTCGGTGTCATTTAAACCGCAAGCTTTTCTCTAAAAACTTTATATAAGATCCATTATGCGTCTTCTTTAGGCCAATGGGCGCTATCAATATTAGGTTGAAATATGAAAGGATTTGCAAAGAAACCAACAGTATGAAAATATCAAAAAACCAAAATATATTTAGAAATCTGGTGGCATTTATACTAATTCAGCTAAATTTATTTTGAAAGAAAAAATATGTTCATTCCGGCCGCATTTCAAAATCTTTGGGATCTGTTATTACGCCAATGTACTAAAAGAAGGGAAAAAGAAACACAAATACACCACTAACAAAACATTTATGAAAACGCATATTTTCGGACAAACAAAA
The DNA here is from genome assembly GCF_964194025.1 of Convolutriloba macropyga. NCBI lineage: Eukaryota > Metazoa > Xenacoelomorpha > Acoela > Convolutidae > Convolutriloba > Convolutriloba macropyga. The sequence continues at coordinate 82,149 of NW_027452506.1, read as the reverse complement.
CATCAGTTAAGACATAAAATCAGAAGACTTGTTACTTTTTGAAACACCAAGAATTGGATGGGACATCTCAATGATGAGAAAAAGTTACAAGTTGACGACATAAACAACAAAAGCGAGGAAAAGTAGTTCAAAAAATCTTTGAAAATATGTAATACCATAAACTTTAAATCTAATCAAAAAAAACTGACTGCTTCGGATAAAACTTTCATTCAATCCCCAATTACAAACTTATGAGATCGGTCTGCTTTTTGCGGCTGCCTAAAGATTCAAAAGCAGGCTAAATCAGCAAATTCGAAAACAATGAGCGAGAAAAGTGTCGAAGCATTTTTCCAGTAAAAATTTTTCTATTTTCATTTAATTTTTCAACAGCAATGAGACACTTCTTTTTTCATTAATATGACTTCAAAATATTAACAAATGTGAACAGATACATTAAAACGCAAAACATATACACGAAAACTCGAGACAAGATGTTTGAGAAAACCCGCAATATCAACGTCATTAAAAACAATAGCTTTAGGCTGAGGCCAATAAAATTTCTAAATTTTGCCTTGATGAAACCACCAGGATGTTTGTCATTAATAGGTCTCAAATAAGACATTACAACAAGTCATTGATTGCGAAAATAACAGCAATTACAATAAAAATCCTAAAATTCAGATGAAAAGTGCGAGAAGAATGTGTCGAGGCCATTTAAACCCAAAAGCTTTTCTCTGAAAACTTTATCTATGGTCCATTGAACATATTCTCTAAGCCATAAAAAAAATAGTCAGAAGGTAAAACTATTGAACAGAAAAATTTTGGGGGCAGTAGAAATGAAATATGTTTTTTCGTTACTCAGATTGACTTACAGTTCAAGAAAAAAAGTTTAAGATTGCTTAAGGTAAAGAAATTCGAAAAATTATTTTGAAATTCGAAAAATTATTTTTAAATTTAATTGCTTTCAACGGATGTCAATAAATGCGCTCAGTTTTAGCTCGATGGGAGAAAAAGAATGTTTATCATGTATAGGTAATTGATAAGGCGTTACAATAAGTCTAACAGCTATGAAAACAACAACAATTACAGACAGATACCAAAAAATCAGAGGAAAAATTCGAGAAGAAAGTGTCGGTGTCATTTAAACCGCAAGCTTTTCTCTAAAAACTTTATATAAGATCCATTATGCGTCTTCTTTAGGCCAATGGGCGCTATCAATATTAGGTTGAAATGTGAAAGGATTTGCAAAGAAACCAACAGTATGAAAATATCAAAAAACCAAAATATATTTAGAAATCTGATGGCATTTATACTAATTCAGCTAAATTTATTTTGAAAGAAAAAATATGTTCATTCCGGCCGCATTTCAAAATCTTTGGGATCTGTTATTACGCCAGTGTACTAAAAAAGGGAAAAAGAAACACAAATACACCACTCACAAAACATTTATGAAAACGCATATTTTCGGACAAACAAAACATCAGTTAAGACATAAAATCAGAAGACTTGTTACTTTTTGAAACACCAAGAATTGGATGGGACATCTCAATGATGAGAAAAAGTTACAAGTTGACGACATCAACAACAAAAGCGAGGAAAAGTAGTTTAAAAAATCTTTGAAAATATGTAATACCATAAACTTTAAATCTAATCAATAAAAACTGACTGCTTCGGATAAAACTTTCATTCAATCCCCAATTACAAACTTATGAGATCGGTCTGCTTTTTGCGGCTGCCTAAAGATTCAAAAACAGGCTAAATCAGCAAATTCAAAAACAATGAGCGAGAAAAGTGTCGAAGCATTTAAAAAGTGAACTTTCCAGTAAAAATTTTTCTATTTTCATTTAATTTTTCAACAGCAATGAGACGCTTCTTTTTTCATTAATATGACTTCAAAATATTAACAAATGTGAACAGATACATTAAAACGCAAAACATGTACACAAAAACTTGAGACAAGATGTTTGAGAAAACCCGCAGTATCAACGTCATTAAAAACAATAGCTTTCAGCGGAAGCCAATAAAAATTCTAAATTATGCCTCGATGAAACCACAAGGATGTTTGCCATCCATAGGTCACAAAAAAGACATTACAACAAGTCATTGATTACAAAAATAACAGCAACTACAGGCAAAATCCTAAATTTCAGATGAAAAGTGAGAGAAGAAAGTGTCGAAGCCATTTAGACCATAAACTTTTCTCTGAAAACCTTATCTATGATCCATTGAACATATTCTCTAAGCCATAAAAACAATAGTCAGAAGATAAAACTATTGAACATAAACATTTTGGGTGCAGTAGAACTGAACTGAGTCTTTTCTTTACTCAGATTGACTTAAAGTTCAAGAAAAAAAGGTTAAGATTGGTTAAGGTAAAGAAATTCGAAAAATTATTTTGAAATTCGAAAAATTATTTTTAAATTTAATAGCTTTCAACGGATGTCAATAAATGCGCTCAGTTTTACCTCGATTGGAGAACAAGAATATTTATCATGCATAGGTAATTGATAAGGCGTTACAATAAGTCTAACAGCTATAAAAACAACAACAATTACAAACAAATACCAAAAAATCAGAGGAAAAATTTGAGAAGAAAGTGTCGGTGTAACTTAAACCGCAACCCTTTCTCTAAAAACTTTATATAAGATCCATTAACCGTCTTCTTTAGGCCAATGGGCGCTATCAATATTAGGTTATAATGTGAAAGGATTTGCAAAGAAACCAACAGTTTGAAAATATCAAAAAACCAAAATATATTTAGAAATCTGGTGGCACTGAAGTCATATAGCCAGTAGTTAGAAGGTAAAACCGCTAACCAGAGATATTTTGATTGAAGTAGAAAAGAACGGGTTCCTGTCATTACTGAGACTCACGCACAATTAACGAAAATGAATTTTAGATTTATTAATGATCAAAAAAATTTTGAGAAATTAGTTTTAAAGTCTTAACAGCGATTAATTTGAAAAGCCTTAAACGGAAATCAATAAATACGCTCATCTAAGCCTCGAAGTGGAAAAAGATGTTGGTCATGCATAGTTAATCAATAAGACATCGCAATAAGTTTTATGACTATAAAAACAACAACAACAAATTCAGTCAAAACCAAAAATTCAAAAGAGAAGTCCGAGAAGAAAGGGCCTGTGTCATATAAAGCATAAGTTTTTCTGTGAAAACTTTATCGATGATCCATTGATTTTCTTTTATTTGCCAATGGGCACTATCAATTTTAGTTTGCAATGTGATAAGATTTCAAAAGGAACAAATAAAACAAAAATATTCTCAAATTAAAAAAATATTTTTTGAAATCTGGTTGCATTGAAGTCATACAATCAAAAAGTTAGAGGATAAACGGCTAAGCATAGTAATTTTTGTTACGGTAGGAAGAAAGAGGGTCCTGTCATTACCCAGATTGGATAAAATTCACAAAAAAATTATGATTGGTTAAGTTCAAATTTTTTGAAAATTTATTTTTTTAAGACTTAACAGGCATAAATTTTGTTTTACAGATAGTTTTCGAAGAAACTCATTAAATACGATCAGATATGCCTCCATTAGAGGACAAGTATGTTTTTCATGCATAAGTTATCAAAAAGATATCAGCAATAGTCTGGCTGTGAAAACAACAACAAAAACAGACAAAAACCAAAAACTAATTAGAAAAGTTCAAGAAGAAAGTGCCGAAGCCGTTTAAACCATAAGATTTTCTCTTAAAACCTTGTATGTGATCCATTGATGTTTTCTCTGAGCAATAGGTTTTAGTTATAATGTGGCAAGATTTCAAAAGGAAAAAAAAGAATACGAAGATATCAAAGGATTTTTGAATTTTTTTGGAATCTTGTGCCATTAAAGTCATTTAATCAATAGTTAGAAGAAAAAATCACTAACTAGCATAGTTTTGGTTGCAAAATGGAAGGAGGGAGTCCTCTCATTATTGCGACTGACGTAGAGTTATGAAAAAATTATCATTGGTTGATGTTAAAGAAAATTAACGGAAAATTTTTGTAGAGTCTTTACAGCCATTAGCTATGCACCAAAAGCACTAGTTAGGTTCACTTAGTGCTCATAACAAAATCTATTCCGTTTTTAACCAACGAGTCTAGGCCATAGGACTCCAAAAATTTTAAATAAAACCTCAAAAAGAGGTTAATTTCATTTAAATTTTGAAATCTCAGAGTCGAAGCCAAAACAAAACATGAGCGATTCCTTGAAAACAAATTTAGTTCATTGAGCTTCATTTGACTCTAAAGGGGGTTGTCATCAACGGAACCTCGATTTGAAAGTGGCTAGTCTCTAGGTGACTAAAAAAACAAAAAAAATATGAAAAGTTTTCTAAAAACAATAGAGATCTCAAATAGAATTCAAATTTTTTTGATAGTAAACATCCCTATGAGACTAAAACTACTCTTTTTTATCGCCTTTCGTCTATTAGGAATACAATATTGATTAATTTTGGGGCGTTAAATGTAATTTTGAATTACTATTTTATTTTAAAAATCTTAATTAGAAGAAAAGTTACACTAAAAGTGAACAAAAACTCATGCCAAATAGCCCGTGTTCACACAAAAATTCAATCCTCGATAACTCCTCGAAAAATCCGAAACTCAAAAAACACTTTTTTTAAATTTCGAATTCTACACTGGACGATCTTTTTAATGATACCACTCACTTTTCTCTACGATGAATATATCGATCGGCTAAAATTGCCTAAACAAAAAAAAATTGTCGGAACAAAAATCAAAACAAATGTCGAAGCGTGGGTGTTTTTATTAAAGTACAAAGTATCTTTGTTCGAGATTTTTTTTTTTTGGAAGCAGCCCTAGTGTAATTGCATAGCATTATTAATCGTGTCTTTTACGATACAAAACCCAACCAACCCAGACCCTAGTCTAATGTTATATCAATAATGATTCATTACATCCCAATGGTAAATCGTCAAATCAGGCATTGTATCGCTGTATCTCAAGAGTTTTTTAGTGCATGAGTTTACATAAGAAGTTGTCTGTTTTTTAGGATTTTAGAATTCACATTCCATTTTTGCATGTTTTCGTTGCTCATAAGGAAGCCAGTGTAAATTTTTGAGAATCATTTTGAAATTTGGAGACAAGTTGGTGTTAAGAAATCCTTCAGAGTAGCATATTATGCCTGGTGTTTTCTGTGCAATGTGAGGCTACTTTTCCTGGTCTTTATCTTGATTATTTTGGACAGGTATATCTTCTATATAAGTAGCATTGACTAAGCTCATGTGAATATTTGTACTTAATATCACGATTCAACTACACACCTCTTTGCTTCCTTTTGAAGATGAACTTGAAGTTGAATTATTGAACTTGAAATGTTTTGCCGAGATAACGACCATGCGCAAAGTCAGTTTTCTTGCAAAACCGATTTTCAATTTTTAGTTTTATTGAAGTTCTCAACTCAAGCGTCATGAAAACAGTCTGTAAAATTTTTATTGTTCCGACACCACTTGTGGGGGGGGGGGGGGGGGAGGAACTATATATTCAAGTGGTTTTTTTGTTCAGACAATTTTGGCCGATACATTCATCGTAGAGAAATGTGAGTGGCATCATTAAAAGTCTAGTCCAGCGTAGAATTCGAAATTAAAAAGATTTTTTCGATTTTCGATTTTTTGGAGGAGTTATCGAGGATTGAAGTTTTGTGGATATTTGGCATGATTGTTCACTTTTAGTGTAATTTTTCTTCGAACTAAGATATTTTTTATTAAAACATTAATTCACAATTACAATTCAGGCGACAAAATGAAACAATTTGGAGTTCCTAATAGACAAGAGGCGATAAAATGAATAGTTCTAGTCTCATAGGGAATTTTACTATCAACGAAAATTTGAATTCTATGTCAGAGCTCTTTTTTTAGATTACTTTTCAACTAGTCACTTTTCATATCTAGGTTCCGTTGATGACAAACCTGATTTACAGTCAAATGAAGCCCAATGAACAAAAAATTTTTTTTCAAGCGATTGCTCGTGTTTTTTTTTTTTGCTTCGACTCCGAGTTTTCGTAATTTTAAATGAAATTTTGATTTTCTTTTTGAGTCTTTACTAAATTTTTGGAGTCCTATACCATTGTCTCGTTGATTAAAAGTGCATTAGGTTTTGTAATGAGAATTAAGTAAACCTATCTAGAGCATTGAGCGGACAGCTAATGGCTGTTAAGCCTTTAAAAATGATTTTTCGAGAAAAATTTTTAACCTGAAACGATCATTAACTTACTCTCGTGAATTGAAAGTCAGTCTCAGTAGACAATGCCCCTTAATTTCTACGGCAACAAAAATTAATCAGGTTAGCAGTTTTATCTTCTAACTATTTGTTTTATGACATCAATGCGACAAGTTCTCAAAAAATTAAAAAAAAAATTTCGATGTTTTGTTTATTATTGGTTCCTCTTGAAATCTTATTATCCTGATTATCCTGATATTGATATCTCTCATTGGCTTAGAGAAGATGTTCACTGGATGATGGATAAGGTTTTTTAGAGGAAAGTTTTTGCTTTAAATGGGTTCGACACTTTCTTCTCGCACGTTTCTATTGAATTTTTGTTTTTGCCTGTACTTGTCGTTGTTTCCATAGTCATGAGACTTATTGTGACGTCTTATTCATTACCTGTGCATGACAAATATCCATGTCCCCAAACTGGGACAAAGGCTTCAATTTTGCGTATTTAGTAACTTCTGTTGAAAGCTATTGAATTTAATAGCTGTTAAGACTTTTAAAAAATTTTTTGAAAAATTTTGTTTTAAATTAACCGATCTTAGACTTTTTTTGTGAACTCCACTTCAGTCTTAGCAATGATCGGACCCTCTTTTTGCTAATTCAGCCAAAATCAATCTATTTAGTAGTTGTATCTCGAACTATTGGTGTTATGACTTCGATGCACGAGTTATCACATTTTTTGTAGTTTTTAGATTTTTTTGGTAGTTCTGTTTCCTTTTAGAATTTTAACACATTATCCTAGTATTGATAGTTGCATTGGGTTAACAATGACGTTCAACGAATCATATTAAAAGTTTATAGGGAAAAATTTATTGTTTAAATGGCTTCGACACCTTCTTCTCGAACTTTTCCAATTAATTTTAGGATTTTGCCTGTACTTCTTGTTGTTTTCATTATCTATGACTCACTGTAATGTCCTATTGATTTCTTTTTAATGACAAACATCCTTGTTCTCTCATCGAGGCATAAATTAGCGTATTTATGAGCTTCAGTTGAAAGCTATTGAATTTAATGCTGTTGATACTACGGGTTTTCTCAAACAATTCGTGGTTTTAATGCATTTGTTCATTTTTGTTGATCTTTTCGGAAAGAAATTGTTTAAAAAATCCCATTGCTGTCAAACGATTGTTTGAAAGTAGAAAAGTTTCTCCCAAAAAATCATTTTTTAATTGCTTCAACACTTTTCTCGCTCATTTTTTTTTGAATTTGCTGTTTTTTTTGCTTTTTTTAAAAATTTTTTGGTAGCAAAACAAAGCTTTTTTTAAAAATTTTTTGGTAGCAATACAAAGCTGACCGGTGCCATTCGCTTGTGTATGAGGATTGAGTGGATAATGCTACCCGAGCAGTCAGTTAACTACCTTTAGACTTAAAATTTATGATATTATACACTTTTAAGAATTTTAAGAATTTTTCAAGTTTTCAGTTTTTGTTGTTCTTTTCGTCAACTTGTATCTTAATTTCATCATTGAGAGGACCCATAAAATTCCTTGTAATTTAAAAAGTAACATTTTTACTGATATTATGACGTAACTGATGTTCTGTTTTTTGGCCAATATGCGTTTTAATTGAAGTTATGTGAATGGTGTGTTTTTGTTTCTTTTTCTCTTCCTTTAGCACAATCGCGTAATAACAGATCCCAATGATTTTCAAATGCGGCACAATTAAATTTATTGATTCATTCAGTATAATGTTAACTGAATTAGTATAAATATAAATTTAACTAAAATTATTTAATTTTCTTACAATAGCTAATGATTTTAATGGCCTCACTAATTTGTGTTTTCGCAATGTTTGTAATTTTTTCGTTGTATTTTTTTGAGCTTTTTTGCATCTTTATTCCGTTTCTAGTGTTAGACAAAGCCATAGAAACGGAATAAAGATGCAAAAAAACTCAAAAAAATTACAACGAAAAAATTGCAAACATTGCGAAAGGGGGTGCTCTTGGTTTCATTATGACGTTTTAGTAAATTTATCAAGAATTATTTTGTTAAAAATTATTTATTTTTAAGACTTTCGAATTATTTGGTTTAAAAAATGTTGATTTCTGAGTTGTGAGTAGTATAGTAAACTGCCTAGTGACTGTAGGAGGGGGGAGAGGGGGGTCCGACCCCCCCCCCCCACAAGACTTCAAGTCAACCAAAATCCTGATCTCTTTCGAAATGAAAGTTTGTTCAAGTTTCAGCAGTCTCGTGTAGACTCTTGGTGTTATACTGACTGCTGAAACTTGAACAAACTTTCATTTTGAAAGAAATCAGGATTTTGGTTGACTTGAAGTCTTGTAGGGGGGTGGGGGTGTTCGGACCGCCCACCCTACAGTCACTACGCAACTTACGCTCGTTTACATTGATACTCTAGAGAGAAAAACCACTTCTGAGCTGGTTAGACTCCCGGACTATATCACTTTAGTGGTATTAGGAAAATTTTCGCATTTCATATACTAAAGGCCCCAAACTTGGAAAAAAATTTAAAAATTTTCAAAAAATTTTTCGAAAATTTTTTAAAGTTGTTAGATGTCCTAACATTGTATGAAATGGATTTTGCGCTATGAAAGAGTTCTCAAAAGTGATTTTTTGTTGAATTCACTTTTTTCACCTATGAAGTATGGGGGTTGAAACGTCGAAAGTTTTTAAAAGCTTTTCAAAGTCCTAAAAAGGTCTGAAATGGATTTTGCGCTATGAAAGAGCACTCAAAGCTGATTTTTTGTTGACTTGAAAAGTTTCTCAGATAAGTTCTCTACTATAAAGGATAGATAAATTTTCTTGAAAAAGTCAATTTTTGTTGATTTGATTATTTTCGTACTTAAAAGCAACTTCTGTTCATTTATTTATTTCTCTGTTAGAGAATCAGCATGACAACCATAGCGACCATAGATTCGAAAAACATTCATATAATTTATGAAAAAATAAATGTTGACTATCCGGAAAATTGTGAACGATTTGTATACTTTTTGGCAGCATGTCTTTATCTGGACCCAGACACTAACTTGGAAATAGTTCTCAATTTGAGACCATATGGTGGCCTTATTGGTATAGACAACTCCTCGTTAGACACTTACCTGAAGCCTTATAAATTCCTTCGATTACATGCAATACTTCAAGACGCTTCAAGGTTTATTGCAGAGCATAGTCAGAAAGGCCCTGGATATTCATACGATTGAACTTGTCCAATCACAAAAGCTTATATTGGTCACATGACTGGCCTAACGTTCTGTCTTTTCGTTAAACCGTTTAAATGGAATTTGTTTAAGTTGCTGGAATGTTAAATTCAGAAGTTGTTGTCTCCGATTTTGAAGGTTTCCGTCACAAAAAGACCGGTTTTTTAATTAAAGACTTATCGATTTGGTCAAACAATTTTTCAGACACAATCTTATTACTACCACCACTTCCATACAATTCACTTTCTTCTAGTGAGACGAAATCTCATCAGTGGGTTACTAGGTTCTTGCACGGTATATCATGGAGCACCGGGAGTTATCTTTACTGGTTTCTATCCCAAATCTTTATCGCAATTAAACTTCGTTTTCCATCCGGAAAATTTTATGCAAAGGGAAGAGGAATCGGAATCACTGAAAACCCTATTGCAGAAGGAAGTTGTAGATTTGGACACTCTTTTACGCCCCAAAGTTGAAGAAATTTCTCATCCAATTAAATATTTTACTTGTGCTTTGCACTCTTTCAACTTACCCGAGAAATAAATGAAAAAACATTGTGCTGAAAGAAAAGCGCCGTTGCATTTCTATTGGATAACGCTGCCCACCAATGAATCCTAAAAAAGTCTGAAATGGATTTTGCGCTATGAAGGAGCACTCAAAATTGATTTTTTGTTGACTTCACTTTTTTCACCTCTGCATTATGGGGGTCGAAACAAAAAAAAATCAAATTTTTGAGGAAAAAATTTCAAAATTTTTTGGAGTCATAAAGTTGTATGGAATGGATTTTGCGCTATGAAAGAGCTCTCAAAAGTGATCTTTTTAATTCACTTTTTTCACCTATGAAGTATGTGGGTTGAAACGTCGAAAGTTTTTAAAAGTTTTTCAAAGTCCTGAAAAGGTCTGAAATGGATTTTGCGCTATGAAAGAGCACTCAAAATTGATTTTTTGTTGACTTCATTTTTTTTCACCTCTGCATTATGGGGGTCGAAACAAAAATTTCAAATTTTTGAGAAAAAAATTTCAAAATTTTTTGAAGTCCTAAAATGGTCTGAAATAGATTTTGCGCTATGAAAGAGCACCCAAAGCTGATTTTTTGTTGACTTGAAAATTTTCTCAGATAAGCCTGCTATAACAATTTTCTCGAAAAAAAATTTTTTGATTAGCAATATTTCACTCTTTGTAACTGTGAAACATTCCTTCTGAGAAACTGCCTAGTGACTGTAGGAGGGGGGAGAGGGGGGTCCGACCCCCCCCCCCACAAGACTTCAAGTCAACCAAAATCCTGATCTCTTTCGAAATGCAAGTTTGTTCAAGTTTCAGCAGTCTCGTGTAGACTCTTGGTGTTATACTGACTGCTGAAACTTGAACAAACTTTCATTTTGAAAGAAATCAGAATTTTGGTTGACTTGAAGTCTTGTAGGGGGGTGGGGGTGTTCGGACCGCCCACCCTACAGTCACTACGCAACTTACGCTCGTTTACATTGTTACTCTAGAGAGAAAAACCACTTCTGAGCTGGTTAGACTCCCGGACTATATCACTTTAGTGGTATTAGGAAAATTTTCGCATTTCATATACTAAAGGCCCCAAACTTGGAAAAAAATTTAAAAATTTTCAAAAAATTTTTCGAAAATTTTTTAAAGTTGTTAGATGTCCTAAAATTGTATGAAATGGATTTTGCGCTATGAAAGAGTTCTCAAAAGAGATTTTTTGTTGAATTCACTTTTTTCACCTATGAAGTATGGGGGTTGAAACGTCGAAAGTTTTTAAAAGCTTTTCAAAGTCCTAAAAAGGTCTGAAATGGATTTTGCGCTATGAAAGAGCACTCAAAGCTGATTTTTTGTTGACTTGAAAAGTTTCTCAGATAAGTTCTCCACTATAAAGGATAGATAAATTTTCTTGAAAAAGTCAATTTTTGTTGATTTGATTATTTTCGTACTTAAAAGCAACTTCTGTTCATTTATTTATTTCTCTGTTAGAGAATCAGCATGACAACCATAGCGACCATAGATTCGAAAAACATTCATTAAATTTATGAACAAATAAAAATTGACTATCCGGAAAATTGTGAACAATTTGTATACTTTTTGGCAGCATGTCTTTATCTGGACCCAGACACTAACTTGGAAATAGTTCTCAATTTGAGACCATATGGTGGCCTTATTGGTATAGACAACTCCTCGTTAGACACTTACCTGAAGCCTTATAAATTCCTTCGATTACATGCAATACTTCAAGACGCTTCAAGGTTTATTGCAGAGCATAGTGTTTCAATTGAACTTGTCCAATCATAGCATACGATTGAACTTGTCCACTCACAAAAGCTTATATTGGTCAAATGACTGGCCTAACGTTCTGTCTTTTCGTTAAACCGTTTAAATGGAATTGGTTTAAGTTGCTGGAATGTTAAATTCAGAAGTTGTTGTCTCCGATTTTGAAGGTTTCCGTCACAAAAAGACCGGTTTTTTAATTAAAGACTTATCGATTTGCTCAAACAATTTTTCAGACACAATCTTATTACTACCACCACTTCCATACAATTCACTTTATTCTAGTGAGACGAAATCTCATCAGTGGGTTACTAGGTTCTTGCACGTTATATCATGGAGCACTGGCAGTTATCTTTACTGGTTTCTATCCCAAATCTTTATCGCAATTAAACTTCGTTTTCCATCCGGAAAATTTTATGCAAAGGGAAGAGGAATCGGAATCACTGAAAACCCTATTGCAGGAGGAAGTTGTAGATTTGAACACTCTTTTACGCCCAAAGTTGGAGAAATTTCTCATCCAATTAAATATTTTACTTGTGCTTTGCACCCTTTCAACTTACCCGAGAAATAAAAGAAAAAACATTGTTCTGAAAGAAAAGCGCCGTTGTTTTTCTATTGGATAACGCTGCCCACCAATGAATCCTAAAAAGGTCTGAAATGGATTTTGCGCTATGAAAGAGCACTCAAAATTGATTTTTTGTTGACTTCACTTTTTTCACCTCTGCATTATGGGGGTCGAAACAAAAAAAAATCAAATTTTTGAGGAAAAAATTTCAAAATTTTTTGGAGTCATAAAGTTGTATGGAATGGATTTTGCGCTATGAAAGAGCTCTCAAAAGTGATTTTTTTAATTCACTTTTTTCACCTATGAAGTATGGGGGTTGAAACGTCGAAAGTTTTTAAAAGTTTTTCAAAGTCCTGAAAAGGTCTGAAATGGATTTTGCGCTATGAAAGAGCACTCAAAATTGATTTTTTGTTGACTTCATTTTTTTTCACCTCTGCATTATGGGGGTCGAAACAAAAATTTCAAATTTTTGAGAAAAAAATTTCAAAATTTTTTGAAGTCCTAAAATGGTCTGAAATAGATTTTGCGCTATGAAAGAGCACCCAAAGCTGATTTTTTGTTGACTTGAAAATTTTCTCAGATAAGCCTGCTATAACAATTTTCTCGAAAAAAAAAATTTTTGATTAGCAATATTTCACTCTTTGTAACTGTGAAACATTCCTTCTGAGATGTCATAATTCAAAATACAAAACAAATACCAATTCAATCAGAGTCAGAGTTTCTAGAATCGAGACTTTTAATTTCATTGTATTGGTTTATGTTCACATTAGCAGTTTTCTTTCTTTGTTTGCTAATGTTTGCTAAGTAGTACCACTGTCACTGCTGCTGGTAGAGATATCCGGGCTTTCCTCGGCTTCGTTGAGAATGAAGGGTTACTGATTTCATAATCAGATTCGTCAAAATTATCAGACAGGTTTGAAAAGTCGACATCATCATTTAACTCCTCATTTGAATACAATAGCTGATGAAAGCCGGGGTCAGGTGTTTTCCAGCCCAATGCCTCCCCACCTTCGGGAAGTTCAAATACATTGTACGGTTCAAGCAATTTCTCAGATAAGGTCTCTACTATAAAAGATAGATAAATTTTCTTGAAAAAAACCAATTTTTGTTAATTTGATTATTTTCGTACATAAAAGCAACTTTTGTTCATTTATTTATTTCTCTGTTTGAGAATCAGCGTGACAACCATAGTGACCATAGATTCGAAAAACATTCATAAAATTTATGAACAAATAAAAGTTGACTATCCGGAAAATTGTGAACGATTTGTATACTTTTTGGCAGCATGTCTTTATCGTATGTTATAATGAGACAATTGCTCTGCCACATCTCTACTCTGCCATCTTCTAGAATGTTCCTAATTACAGTGTGGCATATTATAAAACTTCTTTCAAGGTGCCTTTTTCAAGCAAGGTTGCGTGACTCTGCTAAAGTCAAAGTCATTTTGAAATTCTGGCCTGCAGCATGAACCAATATCCTAATCGTGACGAATGCCAGATTTTCACATTGATCTATAGCGTCTCAATTTTTCATAAATGTACAGTGATCTATAGCGTCTCAATTTTTCATAAATGTACGTTGATGGGGGGGGTTGTTTGTGGACGGTAGTCAGACCATATTGAGAAACTACCTACTGATTTAGCAAATTATTATTATTACTGATAGTCCAGATTTATTGATAATGCAAGATTTCATTCTACGAGCCTTTTTGAAGTTTGGGTTGACAGAAATTAAGTTCACAATCATTTATGTAACGTACAGTTTAAATTTTAAGGCGCTTTTGCGAAAAAAGAGGCAAAACCTCCCCACACTTCCTCAGTTTATAGTCATTGGGTCTATTGATGAGAAAGAGATAAGTTAATTAAGGACAATGGTGACGAAAGATTTATGAACTTCTATTTTCCATTTGACAAATAGCGTAGCATTTTCTCAATTATGCTGACAAATTCCCATGCAAATTATTACATTTTTCTTCAAGCGAGATAAAACTCGATTTCCTGATTTTTTTATTTATTTTAATTATTTAATTTATTTATTTTTATTTATTTTAATTATTTAATTAAAAAGTACATTTCATTAGTCATGTTGTATGCAGGCTCAAAATTGCTACTTGTCGATACTTGAGGTTTTACTTTTTTCCTTCGGCAGCCAAAAAATACCCGAAATCTGACCTTTTTGCTCTCGCATGTTTGATTATCGCACTCATTAAACAATATACTTCTATGAAGCAGTACAGATGTTTTTAAAACTACATTATAATTTTTTCGGAAAACAAACAAGTGCTGTTTTCCGACGATGGTAATACGCGCAGAAAATTGAACATCTCAAATGAAAAAAAAAACAAATGATTTCTTACCCGAAGTAAAACAATTTGAGTGGTTGTTGAATATAATTTCCAACCACACTCAGCATTTCAGTTTAACATTGTACTAAAAACTGTAAATTCTTGTTCTATAACTCCGTATCTCCCGGATTTTTATTGCCTTATCATGAAACGTCAACGCTCTTGAAAATTTTTGTGATGCTACAACAACAAAAAATGTGATGCTCCCAGATAAAAATCAAAACAAATGTCGAAGCGTGGGTGTTTTTATCAAAGTACGAAGTGTCTCTGTTCGAGAATTTTTTTCTAGGAAGCAGCCCTATTGTAATTGCATGGCATTATTAATCGTGGCTTTTACGATATAAAACCCAACAAACCCAGACCCTAGTCTAATGTTATATCAATAATGATTCATTATATCCCAATGGTAAATCGTCAAATCAGGCATTGTATCGCTGTATCTCAAGAGTTTTCTAGTGCATGAGTTTACATAAGAAGTTGTCTGTTTTTTAGGATTTTAGAATTCACATTCCATTTTTGCATGTTTTCGTTGCTCATAAGGAAGCCAGTGTAAATTTTTGAGAATCATTTTGAAATTTGGAGACAAGTTGGTGTTAAGAAATCCTTCAGAGTAGCATATTATGCCTGGTGTTTTCCGTGCAATGTGAGGCTACTTTTCCTGGTCTTTATCTTGATTATTTTGGACAGGTATATCTTCTATATAAGTAGCATTGACTAAGCTCATGTTAATATTTGTACTTAATATCACGATTCAACTACACACCTCTTTGCTTCCTTTTGAAGATGAACTTGAAGTTGAATTATTGAACTTGAAATGTTTTGCCGAGATAACGACCATGCGCAATGTCAGTTTTCTTGCAAAACCGATTTTCAATTTTTAGATTTATTGAAGTTCTCAACTCAAGCGTCATGAAAACAGTCTGTAAAATTTTTATTGTTCCGACACCACTTGTGGGGGGGGGGGGGGGACTATATATTCAAGTGGTTTTTTTGTTCAGACAATTTTGGCCGATACATTCATCGTAGAGAAATGTGAGTGGCATCATTAAAAGTCTAGTCCAGCGTAGAATTCGAGATTAAAAAGATTTTTTCGATTTTCGATTTTTTGGAGGAGTTATCGAGGATTGAAGTTTTGTGGATATTTGGCATGATTGTTCACTTTTAGTGTAATTTTTCTTCAAACTAAGATATTTTTTATTAAAACATTAATTCACAATTACATTTCAGGCGACAAAATGAAACAATTTGGAGTTCCTAATAGACAAGAGGCGATAAAATGAATAGTTCTAGTCTCATAGGGAATTTTACTATCAACGAAAATTTGAATTCTATGTCAGAGCTCTTTTTTTAGATTACTTTTCAACTAGTCACTTTTCATATCTAGGTTCCGTTGATGACAAAACTGATTTACAGTCAAATGAAGCCCAATGAACAAAAAATTTTTTTTCAAGCGATTGCTCGTGTTTTTTTTTTGCTTCCACTCCGAGTTTTCGTAATTTTAAATGAAATTTTGATTTTCTTTTTGAGTCTTTACTAAATTTTTGGAGTCCTATACCATTGTCTCGTTGATTAAAAGTGCATTAGGTTTTGTAATGAGAATTAAGTAAACCTATCTAGAGCATTGAGCGGACAGCTAATGGCTGTTAAGCCTTTAAAAATGATTTTTCGAGAAAAATTTTTAACCTGAAACTATCATTAACTTACTCTCGTGAATTGTAAGTCAGTCTCAGTAGACAATGCCCCTTAATTTCTACGGCAACAAAAATTAATCAGGTTAGCTGTTTTATCTTCTTACTATTTGTTTTATGACATCAATGCGACAAGTTCTCAAAAAATTAAAAAAAAAAATTCGATGTTTTGTTTATTATTGGTTCCTCTTGAAATCTTATTATCCTGATTATCCTGATATTGATATCTCTCATTGGCTTAGAGAAGATGTTCACTGGATGATGGATAAGGTTTTTTAGAGGAAAGTTTTTGCTTTAAATGGGTTCGACACTTTCTTCTCGCACGTTTCTATTGAATTTTTGTTTTTGCCTGTACTTGTCGTTGTTTCCATAGTCATGAGACTTATTGTTACGTCTTATTCATTACCTATGCAAGACAAATATCCATGTCCTCAAACTGGGACAAAGGCTTCAATTGTGCGTATTTAGTAACTTCTGTTGAAAGCTATTGAATTTAATAGCTGTTAAGACTTAAAAAATTTTTTGAAAAATTTTGTTTTAAATTAACCGATCTTAGACTCTTTTCGTGAACTCCACTTCAGTCTTAGCAATGATCGGACCCTCTTTTTGCTAATTCAGCCAAAATCAATCTATTTAGTGGTTATATCTCGAACTATTGGTGTTATGACTTCGATGCACGAGTTATCACATTTTTTGTAGTTTTTAGATTTTTTTGGTAGTTCTGTTTCCTTTTAGAATTTTAACACATTATCCTAGTATTGATAGTTGCATTGGGTTAACAATGACGTTCAACGAATCATATTAAAAGTTTATAGGGAAAAACTTATTGTTTAAATGGCTTCGACACCTTCTTCTCGAACTTTTCCAATTAATTTTAGGATTTTGCCTGTACTTCTTGTTGTTTTCATTATCTATGACTCACTGTAATGTCCTATTGATTTCTTTTTAATGACAAACATCCTTGTTCTCTCATCGAGGCATAAATTAGCGTATTTATGAGCTTCAGTTGAAAGCTATTGAATTTAATGCTGTTGATACTACGGGTTTTCTCAAACAATTCGTGGTTTTAATGCATTTGTTCATTTTTGTTGATCTTTTCGGAAAGAAATTGTTTAAAAAATCCCATTGCTGTCAAACGATTGTTTGAAAGTAGAAAAGTTTCTCCCAAAAAATCATTTTTTAATTGCTTCAACACTTTTCTCGCTCATTTTTTTTTGAATTTGCTGTTTTTTTTGCTTTTTTAAAAAATTTTTTGGTAGCAAAACAAAGCTTTTTTTAAAAATTTTTTGGTAGCAAAACAAAGCTGACCGGTGCCATTCGCTTGTGTATGAGGATTGAGTGGATAATGCTACCCGAGCAGTCAGTTAACTACCTTTAGACTTAAAATTTATGATATTATACACTTTTAAGAATTTTAAGAATTTTTCAAGTTTTCAGTTTTTGTTGTTCTTTTCGTCAACTTGTATCTTAATTTCATCATTGAGAGGACCCATAAAATTCCTTGTAATTTAAAAAGTAACATTTTTACTGATATTATGACGTAACTGATGTTCTGTTTTTTGGCCAATATGCGTTTTAATTAAAGTTATGTGAATGGTGTGTTTTTGTTTCTTTTTCTCTTCCTTTAGCACAATCGCGTAATAACAGATCCCAATGATTTTCAAATGCGGCACAATTAAATTTATTGATTCATTCAGTATAATGTTAACTGAATTAGTATAAATATAAATTTGACTAAAATTATTTAATTTTCTTACAATAGCTAATGATTTTAATGGCCTCACTAATTTGTGTTTTCGCAATGTTTGTAATTTTTTCGTTGTATTTTTTTGAGCTTTTTTGCATCTTTATTCCGTTTCTATGGTTAGACAAAGCCATAGAAACGGAATAAATATGCAAAAAAACTCAAAAAAAATTACAACGAAAAAATTACAAACATTGCGAAAGGGGGTGCTCTTGGTTTCATTATGACGTTTTAGTAAATTTATCAAGAATTATATTGTTAAAAATTATTTATTTTTAAGACTTTCGAATTATTTGGTTTAAAAAATGTTGATTTCTGAGTTGTGAGTAGTATAGTAAACTGCCTAGTGACTGTAGGAGGGGGGAGAGGGGGTCCGACCCCCCCCCCCCCCCCACAAGACTTCAAGTCAACCAAAATCCTGATCTCTTTCGAAATGAAAGTTTGTTCAAGTTTCAGCAGTCTCGTGTAGACTCTTGGTGTTATACTGACTGCTGAAACTTGAACAAACTTTCATTTTGAAAGAAATCAGGATTTTGGTTGACTTGAAGTCTTGTAGGGGGGTGGGGGTGTTCGGACCGCCCACCCTACAGTCACTACGCAACTTACGCTCGTTTACATTGTTACTCTAGAGAGAAAAACCACTTCTGAGCTGGTTAGACTCCCGGACTATATCACTTTAGTGGTATTAGGAAAAATTTCGCATTACATATACTAAAGGCCCCAAACTTGGAAAAAAATTTAAAAATTTTCAAAAAATTTTTCGAAAATTTTTTAAAGTTGTTAGATGTCCTAAAAATGTATGAAATGGATTTTGCGCTATGAAAGAGTTCTCAAAAGTGATTTTTTGTTGAATTCACTTTTTTCACCTATGAAGTATGGGGGTTGAAACGTGGAAAGTTTTTAAAAGCTTTTCAAAGTCCTAAAAAGGTCTGAAATGGATTTTGCGCTATGAAAGAGCACTCAAAGCTGATTTTTTGTTGACTTGAAAAGTTTCTCAGATAAGTTCTCTACTATAAAGGATAGATAAATTTTCTTGAAAAAGTCAATTTTTGTTGATTTGATTATTTTCGTACTTAAAAGCAACTTCTGTTCATTTATTTATTTCTCTGTTAGAGAATCAGCATGACAACCATAGCGACCATAGATTCGAAAAACATTCATTAAATTTATGAACAAATAAAAATTGACTATCCGGAAAATTGTGAACAATTTGTATACTTTTTGGCAGCATGTCTTTATCTGGACCCAGACACTAACTTGGAAGTAGTTCTCAATTTGAGACCATATGGTGGCCTTATTGGTATAGACAACTCCTCGTTAGACACTTACCTGAAGCCTTATAAATTCCTTCGATTACATGCAATACTTCAAGACGCTTCAAGGTTTATTGCAGAGCATAGTCAGAAAGGCCCTGCATATTCATACGATTGAACTTGTCCAATCACAAAAGCTTATATTGGTCACATGACTGGCCTAACGTTCTGTCTTTTCGTTAAACCGTTTAAATGGAATTTGTTTAAGTTGCTGGAATGTTCAATTCAGAAGTTGTTGTCTCCGATTTTGAAGGTTTCCGTCACAAAAAGACCGGTTTTTTAATTAAAGACTTATCGATTTGCTCAAACAATTTTTCAGACACAATCTTATTACTACCACCACTTCCATCCAATTCACTTTCTTCTAGTGAGACGAAATCTCATCAGTGGGTTACTAGGTTCTTGCACGGTATATCATGGAGCACCGGCAGTTATCTTTACTGGTTTCTATCCCAAATCTTTATCGCAATTAAACTTCGTTTTCCATCCGGAAAATTTTATGCAAAGGGAAGAGGAATCGGAATCACTGAAAACCCTATTGCAGGAGGAAGTTGTAGATTTGGACACTCTTTTACACCCCAAAGTTGAAGAAATTTCTCATCCAATTAAATATTTTACTTGTGCTTTGCACTCTTTCAACTTACCCGAGAAATAAAAGAAAAAACATTGTGCTGAAAGAAAAGCGCCGTTGTATTTCTATTGGATAACGCTGCCCACCAATGAATCCTAAAAAGGTCTGAAATGGATTTTGCGCTATGAAAGAGCACTCAAAATTGATTTTTTGTTGACTTCACTTTTTTCACCTCTGCATTATGGGGGTCGAAACAAAAAAAATCAAATTTTTGAGGAAAAAATTTCAAAATTTTTTGGAGTCATAAAGTTGTATGGAATGGATTTTGCGCTATGAAAGAGCTCTCAAAAGTGATTTTTTTAATTCACTTTTTTCACCTATGAAGTATGGGGATTGAAACGTCGAAAGTTTTTAAAAGTTTTTCAAAGTCCTGAAAAGGTCTGAAATGGATTTTGCGCTATGAAAGAGCACTCAAAATTGATTTTTTGTTGACTTCAATTTTTTTCACCTCTGCATTATGGGGGTCGAAACAAAAATTTCAATATTTTGAGAAAAAAAATTTCAAAATTTTTTGAAGTCCTAAAATGGTCTGAAATAGATTTTGCGCTATGAAAGAGCACCCAAAGCTGATTTTTTGTTGACTTGAAAATTTTCTCAGATAAGCCTGCTATAACAATTTTCTCGAAAAAAAAAATTTTTTGATTAGCAATATTTCACTCTTTGTAACTGTGAAACATTCCTTCTGAGATGTCATAATTCAAAATACAAAACAAATACCAATTCAATCAGTGTCAGAGTTTCTAGAATCGAGACTTTTGATTTCATTGTATTGGTTTATGTTCACATTAGCAGTTTTCTTTCTTTGTTTGCTAATGTTTGCTAAGTAGTACCACTGTCACTGCTGCTGGTAGAGATATCCGGGCTTTCCTCGGCTTCGTTGAGAAAGAAGGGT
This sequence comes from Convolutriloba macropyga, assembly GCF_964194025.1. Classification (NCBI taxonomy): domain Eukaryota; kingdom Metazoa; phylum Xenacoelomorpha; order Acoela; family Convolutidae; genus Convolutriloba; species Convolutriloba macropyga. Next base: position 61,344 of record NW_027452506.1, on the reverse strand, counting down.
TACTGATTTCATAATCAGATTCGTCAAAATTATCAGACAGGTTTGAAAAGTCGACATCATCATTTAACTCCTCATTTGAATACAATAGCTGATGAAAGCCGGGGTCAGGTGTTTTCCAGCCCAATGCCTCCCCACCTTCGGGAAGTTCAAATACATTGTACGCTTCAAGCAATTTCTCAGATAAGGTCTCTACTATAAAAGATAGATAAATTTTCTTGAAAAAAACCAATTTTTGTTAATTTGATTATTTTCGTACAGAAAAGCAACTTTTGTTCATTTATTTATTTCTCTGTTTGAGAATCAGCGTGACAACCATAGCGACCATAGATTCGAAAAACATTCATAAAATTTATGAACAATTAAAAATTGACTATCCGGAAAATTGTGAACGATTTGTATACTTTTTGGCAGCATGTCTTTATCTGGACCCAGACACTAACTTGGAAATAGTTCTCAAGTTGAGACCATATGATGGTCTTATTGGTATAGACAACTCCTCGTTAGACACTTACCTGAAGTCTTATAAATTCCTTCGATTACATGCAATACTTCAAGACGCTTCAATGTTTATTGCAGAGCATACTCAGAAAGGCCCTGGATATTCATACGATTTACCTTATCCAATCACAAAAGCTTATATTGGTCACATGACTGGCCTAACGTTCTGTCTTTTCGTTAAACCGTTTAAATGGAATTTGTTTAAATTGTGTTTAAATTGCTGGAATGTTAAATTCAGAAGTTGTTGTCTTGGATTTTGAAGGTTTCCGTCACAAAAAGACCGGTTTTTTAATTAAAGACTTATCGATTTGCTCAAACAATTTTTCAGACACAATCTTATTACTACCACCACTTCCATACAATTCACTTTCTGCTAGTGAGACGAAATCTCATCAGTGGGTTACTAGGTTCTTGCACGGTTTATCATGGAGCACCGGCAGTTATCTTTACTGGTTTCTATCCCAAATCTTTATCGCAATTAAACTTCGTTTTCCATCCGGAAATTTTATGCAAAGGGAAGAGAAATCGGAATCACTGAAAACCCTATTGCAGAAGGAAGTTGTAGATTTGGACACTCTTTTACGCCCCAAAGTTGAAGAAATTTCTCATCCGATTAAATATTTTACTTGTGCTTTGCACCCTTTCAACTTACCCGAGAAATAAAAGAAAAAACATTGTGTTGAAAGAAAAGCGCCATTGTATTTCTATTGGATAACGCTGCCCACCAATGAATCCTAAAAAGGTCTGAAATGGATTTTCCGCTATGAAAGAGCACTCAAAAATGATTTTTTGTTGACTTCACTTTTTTCACCTCTGCATTATGGGGGTCGAAACAAAAAAAAACAAATTTTTGAGGAAAAATTTCAAAATTTTTCGGAGTCATAAAGTTGTATGGAATGGATTTTGCGCTATGAAAGAGCTCTCAAAAGTGATTTTTTAATTCACTTTTTTCACCCATGAAGTATGGGGGTTGAAACGTCGAAAGTTTTTAAAAGTTTTTCAAAGTCCTGAAAAGGTCTGAAATGGATTTTGCGCTATGAAAGAGCACTCAAAATTGATTTTTTGTTGACTTCACTTTTTTCACCTCTGCATTATGGGGGTCGAAACAAAAAAAATCAAATTTTTGAGGAAAAAATTTCAAAATTTTTTGGAGTCATAAAGTTGTATGGAATGGATTTTGCGCTATGAAAGAGCTCTCAAAAGTGATTTTTTCAATTCACTTTTTTCACCTATGAAGTATGGGGATTGAAACGTCGAAAGTTTTTAAAAGTTTTTCAAAGTCCTGAAAAGGTCTGAAATGGATTTTGCGCTATGAAAGAGCACTCAAAATTGATTTTTTGTTGACTTCAATTTTTTTCACCTCTGCATTATGGGGGTCGAAACAAACAAAAATTTCAAGTTTTTGAGAAAAAAATTCCAAATTTTTTTGAAGTCCTAAAATGGTCTGAAATAGATTTTGCGCTATGAAAGAGCACCCTAAGCTGATTTTTTGTTGACTTGAAAATTTTCTCAGATAAGCCTGCTATAACAATTTTCTCGAAAAAAAAAATTTTTTGATTAGCAATATTTCACTCTTTGTAACTGTGAAACATTCCTTCTGAGATGTCATAATTCAAAATACAAAACAAATACCAACTCAATCAGTGTCAGAGTTTCTAGAATCGAGACTTTTGATTTCATTGTTTTGGTTTATGTTCACATTAGCAGTTTTCTTTCTTTGTTTGCTAATGTTTGCTAAGTAGTACCACTGTCACTGCTGCTGGTAGAGATATCCGGGCTTTCTTCGGCTTCGTTGAGAAAGAAGGGTTACTGATTTCATAATCAGATTCGTCAAAATTATCAGACAGGTTTGAAAAGTCGACATCATCATTTAACTCCTCATTTGAATACAATAGCTGATGAAAGCCGGGGTCAGGTGTTTTCCAGCCCAATGCCTCCCCACCTTCGGGAAGTTCAAATACATTGTACGGTTCAAGCAATTCCGTATCCCAATCAGTTTCGACGCACATTTTCCTTGCAATGTACTCATCCCTCAACGAATAGTGTCCAAATGGTAACGTAGTTTTTTGATCCGAGCTGAAATATCTTTTGTCATCATATGCGCTTAGCGCAATTTTGTTGACACAAACAGTTTTTAATTAGTGTTTGTCGGTGTTGAACTTGATGTGTTCCGCTCTCACTAGATCAGTGGTTTCTAATGTCTTTTTAATTATGTCATGGTTCAATTTGGCTTGAGCCAATTTTTTGGTTCTTTTTGCAGTCATCTTTGTTTGCCCGTTAGCAACTGGAATAGAGTACAGTTTTGGTTTAAGGGCACAAAACTCCTGTATTGGTGTTCCCGCAAGTTCAAGTTTGAACTTTAAGACCACTTTTTTGTTTGATCTATCGTAGAGTCTGTGATCTGTTGGAAAATTCGAGAAGTAGAAATGATTTTCGAGATCCAAAGTTTTTTCCAAGTCATCATAAAAGTTTTTGGTTTCAAGCTTGTAAATGAAAAAGACTGTATCTGAATACCACAGCACACATTCGGTTTGTTTTTCATTACGTTGTAGTGAAACTCTAGCATGAAGAGCTTTGAAAGCTCTAAAATGCTAGCACCAACAATTGTTGGTTTGTTCCACAGGATAGACTGCTTTTTCTTTGTGATCAGAGTCAAGTTTTTGTCTATAATTTTGATTAATGAAACTTTGCTGTCAGATGTTGCTTTAAGATATTCCTCTTGTGTTCTGACAAATGAAACTGTCACTCGGTTTCGCAGACTTTCTCAAAATTTTCCAAAGGTCGAATTTGACATTAGTTTATAGAAATCTTGATCGAACTTGGTGGACGCTTCTTGTCGCTTTTGCGTGTTGAGTGCAATGTAGCTTGAAAGCCATTTCGATTGTCGGAATTTTACAGCTTGATGAAACTTGGTAATTTTGATGCCGTTGTTAACATAGAAATTCAGGTTGCGATAGTGAACCACATAGTTTTTCTTAGGATGGAAGTTCTGTCTGAGCTTTATGGTTTTTGATCCAGTCAATTTAAGGATGTTTTTAGAGAAGTTTGAAAGTTACTTCAATTCTAGGGGGTCAATAGATTCCTTGTCTGGTAAGAGTGGATAGTCTGCATGTTTATCATGTAGTTCATCAGGGTACTCGAAATCGACTTCAACCAGGAATCCAATAGCTCACTCATCTTCAGTTTGTAACATTTCATCTAGTGAAATGCCTTCAACGAGCTCAAAATCTTTGAGAGGCAATGGTTATTGGAACATGATGCCACGGTAAAGATTATTCGCATCAATGTAGATTATTGAAGAAACATCTTTCGACTCATCAAATTGCAACAGCATGGTGTTGTTGTCAACCTCCTGTCTTGAGCTAAAGACAGACAAAAAACCTCCACGCATCATCCTCTCCGTCAGGTCAAGTATTTGTCGATCAGTCAGTAGCTCAAGTTCTGGTTCACAAACTTTTAAGCAGGCACTTCCTGAAAAGTTTGAGGCCGTATAGAATTGCGAACAGTCCAATCCGTATGTGTTATAACACACGGACCGTAGCTCCTCAAACCAGCATGGTAACTGGAGAACATCTCCTGTAAGGTAAAGTTCAAGAAACTGCTTGAGATTTTCACAGTTAAACACATTGAACACATTATTCAACGGAATGAGTTCCTCATTGGTGATGTCGATTTGGTTGTCTTTTAGATTGTTCTTCCAATTCCTTAGACTCGGAAGAGACAGATCATTTAGCTTATTGAATGAGTCCACATATGAGTAGGGAGAGTTTCTTTTCTTCTTTAACAGTTTTCGCTGCTCGTCTGCATAGCCCTGATAGAAGTTGTCTAGGAGAGAAAATTTTCTGTCGGGTAAACTTTGTACTAGTTTGTCTAAGCTACGAGGCATGAATTTGAAGCTATCGATAAAACGAAGGTACTCGTACACTGCAAATTCATCACGCTTGCGTTTTCGCGTTTCGATGAAAACGCCGAAATTTAGTGCAAAAAACTTCTCATCATTGGTTGGTATGACTTCAAACTTTGTCGACTGTGAAGCCGAGTGTAAGGACTTCACAATATGATGTAAATCATAAATCATCCTATTGTGGGCGATCACTGGGGTGTAGTTTAGCGTTCTTCGGTTTAGCTTGCACGCACTGTGCGCATACCCAATAAATTCTCCTTTGAAGTGACAGTAGTCCAATACCTTTTCGTTATCATTGTTGAAATCTACATTACAATTCCAACACTTTGACCACGGGTCTCTTGGAGGTGCTGTGCCGAGCATGACAAAACATGGTAATTTCCGCTTTTGCTGATAGAAATATATTGCAACTTTCTCTATTTTTGTAACAATTTTTGTTCCATACAATCAGGTCCAGTGTTTATATCAAAATGCAGGGGCTCAGGTTTATCACGTCGTTCAACAACAATCATGTAATAAACCCATGGAAAATGTTGTTCTAATGTAGAAGTGCTTGAAATAGTTGGGTTGTTTTTATCGTTGCAACGGGCACAATCAGAGATTCCAGATCCAGTACACAACAAAAAATGAAAACAGTCTTGCCGCATAGTTCTCGCACTTCACGTTGTTTTTGTCGAGTGAAGGCATTATTATATGTACTGAGTCGTTTTCCAGACATACTCTTTGATGGGAGTGAATAGCCCTACTGTTGAACATACATGAAAACAATTCCGACACGGCTCGTTCCTATCACGATACTCCCTCCCTTAAAAAATTTCTTTAAATTGATAATGAGAACGTAGTGGTAGGTCTGTTCGTTTTGTAGGAGCAACAAGTCCAGAACAAAGGGAAATGATTTCCCCTTCGACAACCTCAGGGGCAGTAGCTGTTTCTTGTCATACCTAAAGCAGAAAATTTCACAATTTTCAAGGGGGTTATCAAACAAAAAAAATTAATATTAGATAACGGGGTTCCATGAAATTCACTTTTTTTTACTTCGAAAGGCTTTTTTATAGAAAACGAAAGTGTAGCTTAAAATCTCATTACCTGAAAACATCGACTTGCAATCCATTGAGATCTTCGAACTTTGATATGCCATGAAGACTCATTGGCATTTCATAGTTCCCTTTCGGCATCTTGGCTGATGGGTTCTCTCTACTGTATGTAAGAACATTTGTCCTAGGTCTGAAGCACGGGGTTGTTGGTTCCAGTTTTTCTTTTTTGTAAACTAGAAGGTATCCAGCTGTGTAGCAATATAGAAAGCAGTTGTTGTCATTTCCGTTGTGTATTTTCAGCAAATTCGAGTCCCTTCTCAACCGATGTTCCTCATGAAACGGTATGAAAATGTTACCGCGCACTGCAACGCTTCTAGTCAGTTCCAGGGTAACCTTGTCTATAGAGAGCAGCTGCCAGCCACTTCCATAGCTTGAAAAGATTACAAGCTTAGACACTGTGTTGTCAATGAGAGATTCGTAGCTTTCATCTGAAATCCCTGAGTGATACACAGTCACTGTTTCTGTGTGAAAGTACACGCTCACTTTTTCAACTTCTTCCTCTAAAGGCTTTCGAAGCGTCATTTCCACATTTACTTTTAGTTTTTCGGGGAATTTGTGTGTGTGTGTTTGAATAATTCTTGAGAACTCATCACTCATTCTGAACATGTGTTCCATTATGTCCAAATCTTTCTCCCCCGGTTGAAATTCGTAGTAGTTTACACCACCGCTGATTGAACTGACAGCGGGTTTTGTCAGGTCAATCTCATCTTCTTCCATGTCCAATATTGGCACGCCATGTTCGTTTTTAACGTGTTCCACATAGTTTAGTTTTATTTGAAATCCTACACGACAATTGTAACACAATTTCAAAATGGGCTGTTGGTGAGAAATATGGGAATGTTTGCGCAGAGTAGGCAAGCTTCGTACTTTATCAGAGCAATGAAAACAGCAAATCATTGGTACATGCGGAAATATATTATGGATATTCTTCAAATGCTTATTAGGAGACCGTTGATTACAGAGTTGTGTTGAACAGTGGGGGCCTTGTATCGCCATGTTGAGACACGCTACCCGTTGGATCTTGAATGCGTTTTCAAACTCGTGAAAGTTTCAACAAATAGATTTCGGGAAAAATTGCAAAATTGATTAAGGTTTGAAGAAATTCAAGTAACGAACGGTTGAAAGAAACAAAAATATTTGCAGGGTCAATTAGACAAAATGTTCAAAAAATATCAGAGGAGGTATGAGAAAAAGCAATGTAATTGTTTTGTGTTGTAAGGAATGATTTTGAGAGTTTGCTTCAGTTATAGATTGAAAAATTTCCAGCTTGAGAGAACAAAACTAAATCAGAAAACGAAATAAATGAGCACGGGTGTGACAAGCATTTTCGGAATTTCAGAATCTAGAAAGTTAACATTTGCCTCGCGCAAATATTATAGTGTACAACTTTCAAACTGAACGTGTTGTTTGGTAAATAGACAGTTACCAATATTTCAAGTACAATTCAATTGAATACTAAGCTGAAATGAAAAGCAAAAACAAAGTGTTAGTCTTGATTAATGAAGGAATGAATTTTATTTGAAAATTCGATTAAATTAAGATTACATGAATATATTATTAAGAAAAAAATGCTTGCTTTGGAATATGAAAAAACTTTATTTGCGCTTGCTGTACATTTTTCCTTCAATTCAAGATAAAGAATGCAAAATCGTTACTCAGGTTTTAGAATTTAGGACAAAAATCTGCTTAAAAATCATTTTGTGAACTTCTGTTCAAAAATATATGATAACTTCGAAATTTTTTAGTGGTGCCTTCGTTTTTTCTGCTTGAATCCTCTATTAGACATTGAAACATTGAAACATGATTCTACGGTTTAACCCTAAAGCTGTTCTATCCTTCAAAATATTTTTCACCTTTAAAGTGGTACGAAATTTTTCAGTGCTTCCAAAGAAAATTTTGTTTTTCGTTTCTTATGTTTTCTTAGTCAAAAAGACTATCTAATAAAGTATAAATTATAATGAAATGAAATCAATTTTAGAAATTCAAATGTTAGAAACATGCAGCGAAAGATAAAGAACACTGTTAAAGCAATGTTTTTACAAAATTTTTATATTCACTTCAATAAAAACAGAAAGTTATTCCGATTTGTCAAAGAGTTCTCGCATTGCTGAAATTTTTCTCTTTTTGGGAGCATTGACAACATAGGGGGTCTCTGTGTTCTCAGGCGTTTTGGAGAAATTTTTGGTCTGAGTGACTTCATGCTCTTGGTTTCGGGCGCCCTGTGGAGGAGTTTCAAAATTGTCGCCAGATAGGGTGCGCAGTAGATTATCGCCCACAGTCTGTGAGCTGTCAAAGTTGATCCACAGTTTGTTGTTTTTCAAACTTGAGAAAAGAGATGGGCTTAGCTGTATGCTGTCTGGGCTCAACGTGGGGCGAAGGTCTGCAGTATAACTTCATAGTGGAGATGGATTGATGTGTGATTCTGGAGATTTTGGAAGCCCCCAAAGATCTGCTAAACTGTCATACTCTTGCAAAACACCAAGCTGGTTTTCATAGAAAGGAACACAGTTGCAATCGTATTTGTAAATAATTTTCCTTGTCCCCACTGGTAAATTTGATATATCGTATGCATTCAGAGGGTCAGAGAGAGTTGAAGGTGGTACAATACCCCCCTGATGTAATGAACCCCCCCTGGTTGATTGAGGTTTGTCTGGCAACCGAGCAATGAAATTTAAAAAAATTTTCGGAATTATACAATATTCTTTCGTTGTCCAGTCCTCTTTTTCGAATGAACATTTTTGTTGTACGATCGCAACAAAGTTTTCGTGCATTGTTTGGTGAACGATTGTGCGTTCAAATGAGTTTTTGCTTTCTGATAAAATGTGGTAAGCCATTGAGAATGCGTTAAAAAAATGAAGATAAAATGTTAATGTGCTTAAGTTCAAACGATACAGTAAGAAGAAACTTTTTAAAAAACGAAGTTGGTAATCTGGAGAATTTTTCCGGAGACTTTAACAATTTTGGAATAAAACTTGAAGCAGTCAATGAACGTACATTTAATTTACAAAGACAATTATTTAGAGTGTTTCAGGCATGATCTTGAATATACAATTGTATCTCAACAAGTAGGTATGTTGTTCAAAATATTAAACTGGAAAGAGTTTGGCTCACTGTGGAGCACACATTTATAAACAAATGTCTGTCAGCACACCCAAGGTCACAAATCATTCTACATTTTAATAAACCTTTATGTTTTAAACAATCGTAAAACTATTGGATTTCAGGCGTTGCTTTCAAGCTAGCAGATAACACGGAATGCACTGACAATCTCGTTGTTTTGTTGGAAATAATATAGAGATATATGTGTTTGACACATTGCAGTATTCTTGTCATTATTCTTATCAGTTGAAGAAGAACTCCGTTTTTAGCTCACATTTATAGGTGTGTGTGTTTGTGTGTGTGTATGTGTATTCAAATCAATCTCAAAGCTTGTTGGAAATACTGTAGAGATACAAGTGTTTGACACATGGTAGTTTGCAATTGCTGCTTCTGTTAGCTAAACATGTAGCTATTCATACAGCTAACATGTAGGTAAACGTAATATTTTACGCATTTTTCTTATCTATATTTAGCTCTATATTTAGCTATATATCTTATCTATATTTAGCTCTATATTTAGCTCACATATTTGTGTGCATCTGTGTGTCTTAATTTCCAGAGATTTCATTGGTATTTCATTTTCAAAGTAAAACAGTTTGACTCAATAAGTTGAGAAAAGAATTGTACAATGCCATTTACAACTCAGAAGGACGCCAAGTTTGGAGACGCTCATTTCGACGTTTTTAAAAGTGAAAAACGTTTGATCAGAGCAACGATTAAGTCTTACGAAGAGACTGGAAGTTACGTCTTTTTAAAGTTATTCAAAAAAGCTGAACATTACTATGAATTTCAACAAAGAATAACACAAACACTTGAAGAGTTTGAAAGGCTGATGAAAAAATCTCCAAAGACTCGATCCACCGCTAACAATTCTAATGATGCTGATATAACAGCTAAAGCAACGCCAGCAAAGTAACAAAAGTTGAAGCATAAAGACGACGAGCACGAAATATCTGAATAAAAGAACCGTTTTGACAAAATGGTGGAAGCTATGTATGAGCGCTCACCTGTCTACTTTAAAACAATCCAGAAGAATTTCAGGTTTTTCATTTCAGAAGAAAAACCATCTTCAATGTTTGTCAGGAATTACGCTATTTGCAAGCATTTTGAAAACGGCTATTGTGAAGTGTTACCCTCTAACCATTATCATGTGTTGTTTGTTGTGTCTTACGTTTCAACGGAAATATTGAAATGAAATAAGCGCTATGCAGTTCCTTGTTTGTACACAACCTTCAAAACTTTTTTTCGAACGGACCCGTAGTGGAGACAACTGGAGAGATTTTCGAGAAACTCAAACTAGCTGTGGAATACAATTGTCCAGCACCGCCAACAACAGGTGAAGCTACCACCATTCAGAAGCGCTTACCAAAATTGAGCAATGCCCTGAGCAAAAATTACCGCCAAAAAAGAATTGTTGCTTAAAAATCTCTGGATAATGCTGAGAAAACAATGAATCAGCAATTACAAACTGATCGGATATCAACTGAAACTCTAAAGAGATTTAAAAACATTTTGTATGGTCCTCATTCTGGTGCTTTTGCCAAATAATGGATATTATTGTGAGTGGCTATGGAAAATTAGATATTGACTATGATGTTTTGTGTGTACGCTTAGTTTTTGAAGAAAAAATAATGTTTTGAAAAAAAAATTATTTCATCAAATCATGTTAGTTGTGTTAGAGGATCATATGAAGCGCAAATCTTACCAGTTCAACATCACTCATCTTTACAATTTTTTTTCCACCAAAAAGATAATGAGCAATATAAATACAAAATATGCCACACAATTTTCAGTTTGGTTTTCGTATTGGCTGGTTTCTTAGCAATTCATATACAGTTTTTATATTACCAGCAGAGGAAACAAGTCTATTGTGCAAATGTTTATATGAAGTTAGATTTTGTCCCAAGGGATCCGCAAAATTATAATCTCCATTTCTTCGACAAATAAGTATCCAATGTGTTCCAATTGATTGAGAAGTTGACACATTCACTATTTTGAACCTGTTCTGAGATAAGTGCAGCGGATATTGTCAGCTGCAAACACACCATGAAATTTGTACTTCAAACGTTTACATCATTGAACGAGGTTGTTTTTTTCGCTTTCATCCATCAATTTGTAAGAATATGATTTTTCGAAATTCTTTGTGCAGAATCGATAAAAATTGTGCCCGCTTTTTCACCAATTATGAAAATTTTAATTTTACTGGGCAGGGCGGCTAAAAACTTAAGTTCAATTGAAATTGAACAATTGGTAATTTCAGGGTGAATAAAATTATGTGATGCCTGCAGAGTGCTGGTGAGTTCAAACACCATAATAAAGTGGTTAGGGTATTCAGACAAACTTATTCCATGTACATTGTCAATATAGGCTAAATCTGACAATGTGTTGAAGTGCAAGCGTTTTACGTCAGCTGTATTTTTGGGGCTGTCAGCAACGGGGAGTCCATTTCGATAAATACAAATCTGCTCCAGATTAAATTTACGAAATTTAAAAGTATTGAGTTGTTTGCTTCATTTGTGTTAAGACAAATGGCAAGACGTTGAATAGGCTCCCTGCTAAAAACATCTTCTTGTTTCCAACTATGCAAACCAGTGGAAGCCAGAAAAGTTTTTGTTATAGTTTCCAAGTAAGGATAGGACGCTGGGCTTGATAGTAAAGTTTTTCAATGGCAGAAACGACATCGTCGTTCAATGTCATTTTTCTCACATCCAAATTAGTTTCTATGATTTTCACTTTGAAAGATTTTCCAGCATCGTCAGATATTGCAACAAAATCATCTATTGATCTTCTAAAGTAAATTCGCAAAATGACTCCGCTCAAAAGATTTTGATCGCATGTATAAGAAAATCAGCTGTAACTTTTCCATGAAAAGTACATTCAGCAGATTGTCTAACCAAAGCTTTTCGTCTGTTAATTTCAGCTGTTGCTATCAAAAATCAGTGTCCCGAAAATAAGGCAATGCAGATGCTTGATTGGTGTATTATGAATCCTTTGCCTTTACTCACCAAATACTTTGAACTGTAACGTCAGAATAACTTTACCAGTCCCTGAAAAAGGGACTAATTGACTTGTTTCGGTGCGTAGTTCTATAGAAATTGACTGAATTGTATTTGAAAGAAGTTTTTTGTTGTCCAAAATCGAAAAAACTATTCTGTGTGTTGGTTTAAGCTCACAGACGCTACCGTTTTTCAACCGTTGTTTTGAATTGATGACTCGTAATAAAGGTGCTTTTGCATCGGCAACGTATTGATACTCAAAACTGTTTGTATAAATGAATATCAAATGTTTTCCGGCGCACAGATCAGCCGGAAAGTCACCCATAAAAGCCTTGATATCATCCTTTTGCATCAGTTTGTTTGCAATTGTGTCCATTTTGTACCCAATGTGTGTTCCTCGTCCATCAGGGACGCCGTTGAAACCAATAATGCTAGGAATTTCATCGCTTGGAAACGTAGTTCCCTCATATTTTCCAAAGACAATTTCAATTTTACCGGAAATTTTAATTTCTCTGAATGAACACTTTGGTAAAGCAACTGTTCTTTTAATGTTAGCTAACAACTGTGGAACAGTATCAAAACTTCCTGGCTTGAAAGCTAATCGCTCACCGTTGTATGGACGTTTTATGACATTGGCTCCAGAGCTATTCCGTTGGTGACCTTCTAAACCACATAAACTGTAAGAAGTTAGGACCCCGTTTGTGATGTGTTCTATTTTTGTTGGAAAAATGATTTCACCCAAATTTCTCCAGTCTCCCGACAGTTGTATTTCATCACTGAAAAAATTCCTGAATGAAGCCAATGTGTTTTGATCGATGATCTCCATCGAAGCGGATGAGATTACATGTACCGTAAATTCATCTTCAAAACGTTTACTTGCCATTTTACACAGGCTATTCTCGTACTAATTGCAGTTCGGGTTGATAAAATTTACCCTAAATAATTTGCTTATCGGTATCGATAAGAGAATACGTTGGAGGAATCAATGTTGGGATCGACGAAATGTCAAAAATCTCGTCTGTAAAAGACTGTTTGTAACCTTTTCCAAACGTCTCTTGTTTTTTCAGCATTCGTACAAGATCGCCAACACAAAATTGTGGTCTTTGAGGAACTGTTGCATTTGCAATCAACAATACCAGTCGCTGAACGTCCTTTTTTGTGACTTTGTTTGGAGCAAGATTGATTGTTCGATTAATCTAGAATTGACAGTTTTAACAAATGAATCCAGTTTATCTAGATATGAATAGGTCCACTTTTCTTCTAAATATCTGTATTTTATGTTCCTGAGGGAACGTATATTTCTTTCTGCAAAAGCAGACTTTTTCTCGCTGAACGTACTGTATAAATGAATTCCGTTTTTATTGCAGAAGGCTCTGAAAGCACTGAGGAACTCTGTGCCGTTATCGACCCAAACTTTTTTAGGTTGCTTATGTTTGATCATCTTTTTGAAAGCCTCTGCAGTTTTTGTAGCATATTTTTTTTAGTGGTTCAACTCTGAGATATCTTGACAGACAGTCAACTTCAACAAGAAGGTATTTTACGCCACTGTTGCACTTTGCAAGTTTATCAACAAATGCTAGATCTACGGACCAGATCCATTTAGGTTGTTAAGAAATACTTTAAGCCTTGGAAATCTGAGGCGACGTGAACGATATTTAGTGAAGGATGGTTTCGTTTCCAGATACATTTTTACATTTTTCATTGATAGTTTACTCAAATTTTGCAGTCTTTTTGCGTTTCCAAATGACGCAGGTCCTTTTATATAGAGGTTGTCAATTTTCTTCATATCATCTATAGAAAACCCAGTCTTTTCTACTTGTGTCTTCGTATTCTTTTCCTTGTCTTAATTTTTCTCTCGTTGACTTTTGGCTTTGAACTTTTTTCGTTTGTCTCAGATCTTCCTCTTGATTGTTTGTGGCGTTGTTGCTGCTGCTGTTTTTTTTTGTTTTCGAGTCGGCTGCTCTTCCTCTTCTTCGCTGTAAAACTCACCGAGAACTTCTTTTGCATGAGTATTTTAAACCAATTGGGCTGCTATATCAAGTCACGCAATATTTTGGAATACTTTTGGACGTCAATTTTTTTAGTAGGTTGTTGTAAATTGTACAAGAAATTTGTCACCTTCACTCCTTGAGGTTCATCTTCAATATGGAGCACTTTATTCTCTTCACTAATAGAAACAGTATCGGAATCAAAAAATTTTTTCAGGATAATTGCAGCTCTTTTTTTTATTTTTATCCATTAGTTTTAGTTCCAGCATTATTGAGTCAATGGCCGAATTTTTCCGTTTTTTCACAACAGGTTCGATTTCACTGTCATCACTAACAAATGATTCTGATTTTACATCATCTGGATTATTTTTTATATCACCGGTACTCTTTGTTCTCGTGATCAGTCTATCAGTGCTTGTGTCAGCATCTTGTAATTTTTGTCCACTGCTCCGCTCAAAGTTTGGATTTGATCTTTGTAGGAGCGTAACTGAGTAGCTTTTTGTTGACATATTGGATTATCAGAAATTTCTTCTTTGGTTAGATTTTTTTATATAAAAATCCTCTTGGGGATCAAAACAAATTCTTCTGCATGCATTATTTGATTTTTAAGTAAAGATAGCACGAGAATCCTATTGCGTTGAAAAGTTGTGATTTTCTCGCCAAAATAAATCGCTTTTTCTTCAGACTTGTTTCCTTTGATAATAACTGCTGAATTGAGTCCTCTTGATTTTTTAGTAACAGTTTGTTGACTGGAACATTGCCATTGATTACACTGAGCAAACACTCGCACAGAAAATTTATAAAACAATTTGGTGCTTTTTTGAGGAACTTTCTGAAATTACTATCAGACAGCTCGAGCATTTGCTTTAGCATACATAACTCTTTCTCTCTCATCTGTCAATTTAGTTATAACCGCTTCGGAAGAAGGTAGATAAAAAATTTTGTTGAACTTGGTCGTACAATATTTGAACAATAACGCAGGGAGTCTCAAGTTTTTGGATCCAAGTCGATGAGTAAGTGTCCAAAAGGTAATTTTGCTGCTAATGCGGAGCTTTCTTTTAAAAAATTGTGTTGTTTAACTGTTTGCCAATATAGTTGATCTGCTGTATGTCTCTAGGTGATTTGAACAAAATGGTGTTGGTTGTATTGAGATCAATTGTTTTTGAGCATTTACTCTGTTGGAATAAGTTATGCTTAACGTAAATGACGCTAATATTTCTATGAAGTACAGCAGTTGCGAGTTTAGAAAACTCTTTGTCATTGAAAATTCCCTCGCAAGAAATGCAAAAACAAGCAGAAAGTTTACTAGCTGTGAAATGAAATCAAATCCAGAAAACTTTGTGAACAAAATTCAAGATGCGTTCTATAGAGCTGAATTTTGGTTGCTCATGTTGATAGAAGTGGTAAATAGATTTACAATTTGGGTAAAAGGTGTTTCTCAGTAATATTTGGAATATGAGCTCAGATTTACCACAGCATGACGGCCCACAAACAACCATGAGTAGTCGATCTCTTGTTGAAATTATAGCTTTTTCTCATAGCTTCGGAAAAGGAAGAGCGTACCCAACTGTGCATGAAAGCAATGAAAACCAAAATGTTGACTCTTTACAATCAAGATGAAAAAACACAAGTTTGATCAAAGACACACCAATCAATAAGAAAAAGTATTATTACGATTTGATTAAAATACACTACTTCTGATCGTGGTAGTCTAGAGTTACATAATTTCCATGAGCGTTTTTCTTGATTTTCTTCATTGAAAACGAAATCATTCAAACCTATTCCAGCAAGTGAATCTGTCTGGTCTTCTTTATCACTAATTTTAAAAGAAGTTTTGATCAAAACTGAATTAAAACATCAGGTTTTGTGTTAGCTCATTATTTTGTTAGTAATTCTCTAGACCATAAAAAATTCATATGTAGTATATCTAGAGTCTTCCTTCTTGTAAGTCAATTTGTAGTTCAATTGCATGCCATATTCTTTTGCGTAGAAGACAATTGACTCCAAGTTTCTTTTGCTGACTAACTGCTTGATTTCATCAGGGAAACTTTCGTCGTCCAGGGTTACTTGAACCAGTGCTGGCGACTTGTGAACAGGTAAAGGGGTTAGTTTCAGTTTTTTTCATTTTCTCTTGTAAAGACATGGTACACTTGAAAATATTCGAGCAGTGGGAGATATTTCTTCAGCTTCTCTACCTCAGCTATGTTGCAAAAAATTGTTGTTTCCTCAGAATAGATTGCCCCCGTGATTCTATTTTTTCATCCCTGACCAAAGATAGAGTTATTTGTTTATCATTCGTTATGCAACTGCATACTGTCAAACTTGGAGATAAATTTACTTGAAGAACTGAAAGAGCTATCTTCTTCACTCGACGGCTCATTGGTGGGCAGCGTTATCCAATAGAAATACAACGGTGCTTTTCTTTCAGCAGAATGTTTTTTCTCGGGTAAGTTGAAAGAGTGCAAAGCACAAGTAAAATATTTAATCGGATGAGAAATTTCTCCAACTTCGGGGCGTGAAGGAGTGTCCAAATCTGCAACTTCCTTCTGCAATGGGGTTTTCAGTGATTCCGATTTCTCTTTCCTTTGCATAAAATTTTCTGGATGGAAAACGAAGTTTAATTGCGATAAAGATTTGGGATAGAAACCAATAAAGATAACTGCCGGTGCTCCATGATAAACCGTGCAAGAACCTAGTAACCCACTGATGAGATTTTGTCTCACTAGCAGAAAGTGAATTGTATGGAAGTGGTGGTAGTAATAAGATTGTGTCTGAAAAATTGTTTGAGCAAATCGATAAGTCTTTAATTAAAAAACCGGTCTTTTTGTGACGGAAACCTTCAAAATCCAAGACAACAACTTCTGAATTTAACATTCCAGCAATTTAAACAAATTCCTTTTAAACGGTTTAACGAAAAGACAGAACGTTAGGCCAGTCATGTGACCAATATAAGCTTTTGTGATTGGACAAGGTAAATTGTATGAATATCCAGGGCCTTTCTGACTATGCTCTGCAATAAACCTTGAAGCGTCTTGAAGTATTGCATGTAATCGAAGGAATTTATAAGACTTCAGGTAAGTGTCTAACGAGGAGTTGTCTATACCAATAAGGCCACCATATGGTCTCAACTTGAGAACTATTTCCAAGTTAGTGTCTGGGTCCAGATAAAGACATGCTGCCAAAAAGTATACAAATCGTTCACAATTTTCCGGATAGTCAACATTTATTTTTTCATAAATTATATGAATGTTTTTCGAATCTATGGTCGCTATGGTTGTCATGCTGATTCTCAAACAGAGAAATAAATAAATGAACAAAAGTTGCTTTTATGTACGAAAATAATCAAATCAACAAAAATTGACTTTTTTCAAGAAAATTTATCTATCTTTTATAGTAGAGACCTTATCTGAGAAATTTTTCAAGTCAACAAAAAATCAGCTTTGAGTGCTCTTTCATAGCGCAAAATCCATTTCAGACCTTTTTAGGACTTTGAAAAGCTTTTAAAAACTTTTGACGTTTCAACCCTCGTACTTCATAGATGAAAAAAGTGAATTCAACAAAAAATCACTTTTGAGAACTCTTTCATAGCGCAAAATCCATTTCGTACAATTTTAGGACATCTAACAACTTTTAAAAATGTTAGAAAAATTTTTTGAAAATTTTAGAATTTTTTCCAAGTTTGGGGCCTTTAGTATATGTAATGCGAAATTTTTCCTAATACCACTAAAGTGATATAGTCCGGGAGTCTAACCAGCTCAGAAGTGGTTTTTCTCTCTAGTGTAACAATTTAAACGAGCGTAAGTTGCGTAGTGACTGTAGGGTGGGGGGTCCGAACACCCCCCCCCCCTACAAGACTTCAAGTCAACCAAAATCCTGATTTCTTTCAAAATGAAAGTTTGTTCAATTTTCAGCAGTCAGTATAACACCAAGAGTCTACACGAGACTGCTGAAACTTGAACAAACTTTCTTTTCGAAAGAGATCAGGATTTTGGTTGACTTGAAGTCTTGTAGGGGGGGGGGGGGTTCGGACCCCCCTCTCCCCCCTCCTACAGTCACTAGGCAATTTACTATACTACTGTTGTGCCTCATTATTTCTTCTTCTTGTCGACTTGTTACCCAGTCTTATTAATCCCATCTGATGTGTAGTTAGGAAAAACAAATTTGTGTAGCTGGAATATGCCGTGAAATTTTGCACGTTTTTGTTGCTTTTTGTTGTTGTTGTTGTTTTTCTCGTAGACTTTTTTAGTGGAAGATTTTGTTGTAATGAGGCATGGCATTATTTAATTCAATTATCATCTTGGTTGTGTAACGATTTTTAAAACTCAAGCATCTATTTTTGATTATCTCTTTGTCAAAAATATAAGTCAAAAGACAGTTAAGTCAAAAATGTAAATGAGGGCTGGTCGGAACATCATGTGCGAACGCTCATTAACGAGCCTCCTTGTTCTTATACAAAATCAAACAAATTGCATCACAAGACGTCATTAGAATTTGTATGCACGTCGTTTGATGCACTACTCTGGTTGAGGTGCGCAACCCAAGCCAGCCCGACAATCAGAGCGGGATTGGGTGCCTCACCTCAATGTGGGTAATTAGTTACTCGCAACGTTATTCGACTTGATGTAAGACATATTTTGTCTTTGGGTTTCATCGCAAAGTATATTACTTTTTAGTTCATGTTGCCTGCGTTTTTCATCTGTCATAATCAGGAGGCAGTTTGAGATCCCAGAGCTTAATTTATCAGAGCGTCAGACTAAATTTCTCGCTCATTTTGTGCATGTTTCCTTGGTTCTTTGTAAATTATCTATTATCATACCAAAACTGTTATCTGTTCAAAGTTACTATTGCAGACGTGTGCTCAACTTTATTTAGAAGTTGGAGCGACTGAACTTTGTTTCATGATAAGAAATTAATGATTGTTCTCATTATGTGCAGAAATTACACCTGTACAAAACTTAATTTTTCAAAATGATATGTTTGCTAGTTGGTGGTCTGACTCTAGTGACCAGATTTGCGAAATAAGTATCAAACTTTTTTGAACGATTTTAGTTGTAGTGTTTAGTCCAATTAAACAGTTTTGATAGCGTCATCTTATTTGCAAAATGTTTTTGAGAAAAATTTCGTCAGCTCGAATCCAACCAAAAACTGTCTTTATTTCACAACTAAGTCATCCCAAACCAACATGTGACCAAATTTTTCGAGTTGCTTACAGTTACAAGTGATCTTCTGTGACTGGAAAAATTTTGATTTTTAGTTCTGAAGACAAACGTAGTGACTGACAAGACAAACTCTTGATTGATTACTAGAAATTTCGGCCTGGGAATACAGGTGTTTTGACATCACCTTATCATATCAGTAACTATCTCGAAAACTCAACTCGGTTTTGGTTAAGGTCTTGCTAACACATACCGAGTTTTCACAAGACCAATTTCGATGATAGCAGTTTCATTATCGACCATATTCGTTGTTGGCAACAATAAACAAAGTTTTTGAAAGAGTAACCCACACTAGAATATTATATTTTTTTGATAAACAGAAACTGTGTTAGTCAAAACAATGAGGGTTTGGAAAAAAGCTACTGATGATGCCAATATTGAGAAGTGTAGGGAAATTATTAAGAAAAAATGTAATGAGACGAACAAACAAAAAGACCAAAATCATAATATTATTCTTTTTTCTGGGACTAATATCCTGAAATATCTCAATAATAGCCTCAACAGTATCTCTTTCTTTTTCTGAACCTAAAAAAGTATTTTAGATTTTGAAAAGCTTTCGTTGCCTTTGACTTGAACATTCGTCTGATAAAATTTGAAAGCAAAGGAATGAGGGGCAAATTATTGCATTTAATGAACACATATCTTTGGGAGAGAGAACATTTTGTACAATGAAAGACATCAACATCATAATTGAAATATGTTTGGGGTTGCCACAGTAATCAGCTAGGGGGCACTTATTTTTCATCATACACAATAATGATTTACGCGAGGTTGCAAAAGTACGACGACTTACTAATTTTTGGACGACACAGTGATAACAGAGGGGAGATTGTCCAAATTTTTTCCAAGATGTTTTAATAAGTCTTGAGAAATGGACTTTTTGTAATGAACTCCTTGTTAATTCAGCAAAACAAAAACTTTGTCGTTTAGAAGAAAAACAAAGGTGGGAAGTTATGTGTCGTTAGGTAAACAAGCAACTAAAAAAACAGAATATGGTAAATATCCTGTCGTTACTTTTGATGAAAAAATAACCATTGAAGACAATTTTTTGTTTCTGTGCAGTAAAATTTAACGAATGACCGGTATGATTCGACAAATATCTTAATAAGAGAAGACCTTCTTTTTTTTATAACTGTTATTTTAAGTCGGGCTCTCAATATTAGAAATTAGAGTAGTATAAAATTCTGACTGGAAACTCAACGGGGGGACACTATGTATTAACCCCAGTGATTGTGGAATTTTTATCGTGTAAGATCTGACAAATTTCTGACAAAACCATCTTGCTAATAGCCTGTAAGGGGATGCATCTTCTTATAAGATCTTATAAGACGTTTATCAGATCTTATACGATAAAAATTCCTCTTATAAGATCTTACACGATAAAAATTCCTCTTATAAGATCTTACACGATAAAAATTCCTCTTATAAGATCTTACACGAAAAAAATTCCTCTTATAAGATCTTACACGATAAAAATTCTTCTTATAAGATCTTACACGATAAAAATTCTTCTTATAAGATCTTACACGATAAAAATTCTTCTTATAAGATCTTACACGATAAAAATTCTTCTTATAAGATCTTACACGATAAAAATTCCTCTTATAAGATCTTACACGATAAAAATTCCTCTTATAAGATCTTACACGATAAAAATTCTTCTTATAAGATCTTACACGATAAAAATTCTTCTTATAAGATCTTACACGATAAAAATTCTTCTTATAAGATCTTACACGATAAAAATTCTTCTTATAAGATCTTACACGATAAAAATTCCTCTTATAAGATCTTACACGATAAAAATTCCTCTTATAAGATCTTACACGATAAAAATTCCTCTTATAAGATCTTACACGATAAAAATTCCTCTTATTAAGATCTTACACGATAAAAATTCTTCTTATAAGATCTTACACGATAAAAATTCTTCTTATAAGATCTTACACGATAAAAATTCCTCTTATTAGATCTTACACGATAAAAATTCCTCTTATAAGATCTTACACGATAGAAATTCCTCTTATAAGATCTTGCACGATAAAAATTCCTCTTATAAGATCTTACACGATAAAAATTCTTCTTAACATAGCCGGCAGATTATTATTCATTCCGCGATAAAAATTCCGTTTTATCAGAACTAAACCGAATCCTTTCAGTCTCTCAAATTTTAGATATAGCACACATGAAAGAACCTCAAAGATCTTTCAGTTCCTATCAAAACCAATTTTTAAATTTTATTTTCAGATTTTTTAATTCCTCGGTTCCTGTCAAAACAAAAACTTCAAGGAGTCAAAGTAAATTTGAACTCAATTAAAACCAAAATAAAGGTTTTAGTAATCATTTAATAATTAACGTAATTTGAATCAATTAGACATCAACGTAGTTTGAAACATCAAAGAAGTTGGAGTGAGACCAAAGTTTTTGTTTGTCACATTCAAAGTCAGTTGTTTCCAGCTGTTACTTGCTTCTTCACCGAGATTTGTTCTCCTGAAATTGAAGCGGTGGAAAATTACTGATTCAGGCATACATGAGTAGTGCCGATAGAAAAAAACTGCAAATTCCGAAGCAATTTTGCTACTTTTAAACAAAGTTAATAATTGCAGTGCAGAAGCCATCTACTCCAAGAACAATCATTGACACAGGGGCCGCAAGATAAAAAATTCAACCATCAACTGCACTAAATTCCGACAAACCGGAAATCTTACTTTGCACGAATTACGAAAAACAGATGTAAAAGAAGTTCTAGCCCTTTTACAGCATACAACCATTAACTTACATTTCGCCGTATGGATAGTTTTCCAGCCAATGTCTTGATTGTTGGCCCAGTTCCAGGTATGTTGTTGGACTGAGCTGATAGGCTTATTCTGAGCTGAAAAATTGCTAACAGCAGCATCTAGTTTCATACAATAATAAATTTTCTTTATTATTGCTCCACTAATTCTATCAACAGACTGTTGGCTGGTTTTAAATCAAGCGTACAAGAGCAGCGCCAGCAAAATTTTGATTAGTTTGTTAATCAGGCGTACAAGAGAAGCGCTAAGGAAAACGGTCATAACATTTGGTACTAGATCAGGCGTACAGGAGTAGCGCCAAAACAAGAAACGGCTTAGTTTTTGAGTCAGGCGTACAACAGTAGCGCCTAGAGAACCAATTCTAATATTCAGTGTTAGATCAGGCGTACAGGAGTAGCGCCGTCAAAAGTCAAAATGGTCTTCCGTAATTTTTTAGCGAGCGTGTCAAGAGTGCCGACGAATCCGATATTAATTTCTAAGTATAGACAAGCCTAATGGCGTACAGTAGCTCAACTACATTCTATCAACAGACTGTTGGCTGGTTTTAAATCAGGCGTACAAGAGCAGCGCCAGCAAAATTTTGCTTAGTTTGTTAATCAGGCGTACAAGAAATGCCAAGGAAAACGGTCTTAACATTTGGTACTAGATCAGGCGTACAGGAGTAGCGCCAAAACAAGAAACGGCTTAGTTTTTGAGTCAGGCGTACAACAGTAGCCACAAGAGAACCAATTCTAATATTCAGTGTTAGATCAGGCGTACAGGAGTAGCGCCGTCAAAAGTAAAAATGGTCTTCCGTAATTTTTTAGCGAGCGTGTCAAGAGTGCCGACGAATCCGATATTAATTTCTATGTATAGACAAGCCTACTGGCGTACAGTAGCTCAACTACATTCTATCAACAGACTGTTGGCTGGTTTTAAATCAGGCGTACAAGAGCAGCGCCAGCAAAATTTTGCTTAGTTTGTTAATCAGGCGTACAAGAGAAGCGCCAAGGAAAACGGTCTTAACATTTGGTACTAGATCAGGCGTACAGGAGTAGCGCCAAAACAAGAAATGGCTTAGTTTTTGAGTCAGGCGTACAACAGTAGCGCCAAGAGAACCAATTCTAAAATTCAGTGTTAGATCAGGCGTACAGGAGTAGCGCCGTCAAAAGTAAAAATGGTCTTCCGTAATTTTTTAGCGAGCGTGTCAAGAGTGCCGACAAATCCGATATTAATTTCTAAGTATAGACAAGCCTACTGGCGTACAGTAGCTCAACTACATTCTATCAACAGACTGTTGGCTGGTTTTAAATCAGACGTACAAGAGCAGCGCCAGCAAAATTTTGCTTAGTTTGTTAATCAGGCGTACAAGAGAAGCGCCAAGGAAAACGGTCTTAACATTTGGTACTAGATCAGGCGTACAGGAGTAGCGCCAAAACAAGAAACGGCTTAGTTTTTGAGTCAGGCGTACATCAGTAGCGCCAAGAGAACCAATTCTAATATTCAGTGTTAGATCAGGCGTACAGGAGTAGCGCCAAATCAAGAAACGGCTTAGTTTTTGAGTCAGGCGTACAACAGTAGCGCCAAGAGAACCAATTCTAATGTTCAGTGTTAGATCAGGCGTACAGGAGTAGCGCCGTCAAAAGTAAAAATGGTCTTCCGTAATTTTTTATCGAGCGTGTCAAGAGTGCCGACGAATCCGATATTAATTTCTAAGTATAGACAAGCCTACTGGCGTACAGTAGCTCAACTACATTCTATCAACAGACTGTTGGCTGGTTTTAAATCAGGCGTACAAGAGCAGCGCCAGCAAAATTTTGCTTAGTTTGTTAATCAGGCGTACATGAGAAGCGCCAAGAAAAACGGTCTTAACATTTGGTACTAGATCAAGCGTACAGGAGTAGCGCCAAAACAAGAAACGGCTTAGTTCTTGAGTCAGGCGTACAAGAGTAGCACCAAGAGAACAAATTTTAATTTTCAGTGTTATATCAGGCGTACAGGAGTAGCGCCAAAACAAGAAATTACTTAGCTTTTGAGTCAGCTGACTCAAGAACAAAGTAATTTCTTATTTTGGCGCTACTCCTGTACTCCTGATCTAGTACCGAAAGTTAAGATTGTTTTCCTTTGCGCTTCTCTTGTACGCCTGGTTAACAAACTAAGCAAAAATTTACTGGCGCTACTCCTGTGAGCCTGATTTAAAACCAGCAAACAATCTGTTGAGAGAATTTAGTGGAGCTACTGTACGCCGGTAGGCTTGTCTATACAAAAAAATTAATATCGGATTCGTCGGCACTCTTGACAAGCTCACTAAAAAATTACGAAAGACTATTCTGACTTTTGATGGCGCTAATCCTGTACGCCTGATCTAACACTGAAAATTAAAATTGGTTCTCTTGACGGTACTTTTGTACGCCTAGGCGTAAAAGAGTAGCGTCAGGAGAACCAATTTTAATTTTCAGTGTTAGATCAGGCGTACATGATTAGCGCCATCAAAAGCCAAAATAGTCTTTCGTAATATTTTAGCGAGCGTGTCAAGAGCGCCGACGAATCCGCTTTTAATTTCTATGTATAGACAAGTGTACTGGCGTACAGTAGCTCCACTACATTCTATCAACAGACTGTTGGCTGGTTTTAAATCAGTCGTACAGGAGTAGCGCCAGTAAATTTTTGCTCAGTTTGTTAATCAGGCGTACAAGAAAAGCGCCAAGGAAAACGGTCTGAACATTCGGTACTAGATCAGGCGTACAGGAGTAGCGCCAAAACAAGAATTTACGTATTTCTTGAGTCAGGCGTACAAGAGTAGCGCCAAGAAAACCAATCTTAATTTTCAGTATTACATCAGGCGTACAGGAGTAGCGCCAACAAAATTCAAATAGTCGTTCTATTTCGAGCGTGTCAAGAGTTGTGCCAAAGATTCCGACATTATTTTTTAATGCTGGGTAAAATGTACTATTGATGCTAGGTAATAACTAGGTTATATGTATTCTTGAGTTCAATTGTTCAACTTGGTTACTTATGCTTAGTTGAAATGAAATTGTTGCAATAGTTTCAAATTGAAAGCTCACTTCAATTCACCACACAAATCTAACTCTATAAACATACTAAAGCAAAGCAGTCCAAAGCCAAATTAATCTCACTAACGATCTCAACACTTCTGACAATTTACCTACTTTTATTGAACTGAGCTTTCCAAAATCACCAAAGTAAATTGAGCTTTAAAATCAAAATTAATTCTCTTTAACTGCTCTCAAGGTTATTGTATTTGAAAAACTAAAAAGCAAACAATAAATGTAAGAACAGTTAATGAGGTGTCCGTTTTCTGAGAGCAATTAATTCATTAACTTTGATACCAGCAAGTACGTACACAAGCGGAGAAGGCAGTTTTGAGTAAAGCGTGCTAAGTAGCAAAAGTTTTGTCAGCAACATATCTTAGGAAAACTGTCTGCTTTGGAGGAAAATTTTCGATTTTACAGTGTTTGGTCCCATTTCAAAGATTAACTTTGAAATTAGAAAATTAATTTGTGTATTCATTTGTAATCTGTAGAAGAAATGAAATTTAAAAACTCAAAAGCAGAACAGTATCCAAAAGTTTAGTAGTCTACTTCAACTTGAAATGCTCTTTTATTACTCTTCTCATCAAAGCAACGGCATTAATTTCACCAAGTGTAGTCAAGTGGGCAGGGTCATCTTCAAGGAAATGAACAGGATGCAGTTCTCGAGGACCAACGTAATGAGACCAGACAGTAATTCCATTCTCAATAATCATCAACCTTTTTTGCAACAATTGATTAGTTTCCCTCACAATATCCTTATGTACATCCTGTCTTTGGATGAGACCTATCACTGCGCACCGAATGAAGTTATCGTTGACTTTATCATGAAATTTAAGTAGCAGCTGGGCAGTTTCTTGCGGAGTTTGGGTTGGCAATTTGTTGCGGGGATGAACCGAAACATCATTGTTTCCGCAGAAGAGAATGCAATGACTAAAACCGTCATTTTTCAATCTTTGGAAATGCTCGTCGCCTAAGAATGACGCTCGGAAGCCTTTGCGGTCAGCAATTTCAATGTTGAACTTCGAAAGCGATGCATCCGCAACAATTCGCTGACGAATGCGAACCAAGTTAGAGTCCCCAATGATCGGAATTTTAGGATAGCTGAAAAAAGCAAATAATATTAAGTCAAAGTCTCATTCAGATGTAGTATTTAAAAATTAAAAGTTGCACGAAACGGAAGAAAATGGTGGCAAAGTTAACTAATTGTGATCAAAACCTTCTCTCATTACACTAACTCTTATATCACTATGGCTGTCTACAAGAACCACACACTTAAACATTAACGTTTTTACATCGAGCTCCTGAAGTCCTCCCAATTCTTTTAGCTTAAACAAGAACCAATCGGTAGACTCTGAAGATAACAAATTTTCACAGAAATGAAAATGCCTAACAATAGCGGTAAAACCGTTAGTTTTTTCAACAAAGGTTTCAATTTGTACGAAATGACCGTCACACAACTGCACGATACATTCACTCAAGTTTTCAGATAACTTACTATAAGAACGTGAAGCAAATAACTTACCGCAATCATTTTTATATCTACCATAAAAGGCTATTTCACCCATTTCAGAGCAAAAGAGCAAACAATCGGCCGAAACCTTAGTGAAGAGTCGGTAATTATCACGTTTTCCTGAGACATGTGAACTCGAGTGCTTATGCTCCTGCTCAAAAGCAACTTTATGTTTCATAAAACGCTCAACCATATGTTGGCATGTTTTAACGGAACCAGATAATGCTGACATTAATTGATAATGACAAGATTCAAATGAAAAAGCAGTAAAACACCAAGAGGGCCTACTCTTCGAACTTGCTCTACTAAGTGTCGCATCGAGTGAAAGTTGAAAGACATTGAGATTACGCCGTATATCTCCACAAAGTTTGAGAAAAAAATGTTTATCAAAGCGTCAGCAGAATCGATCATTTCAGGAGTTGTAAAATTATCATAGAGCAAGCGAATAGCCGTTGATAGGGTGAGAAAACTCTCAAAAACTTTTTGAGCTGTCGTTTGTAAATTAAAAGTAGAAAACACCAGGGGACCAGTATGGAAGAAAAAAAGTTTGTAATCAGATGCCTTCCAAAAAATAAGTTCTGAAACGCGCTTGCTTTTGTGCATGAACTCCGACGGAACCTTGCACTTTTCAACTAACAGACTCATACTTTGAACCTCATTTCCCTTTAAAACCCCAAGTAGAGACTTACTTAAAATTTTGGCCGTTCCAAGAAAAACTTGGTGCATCGGATCTATTGGAGCATCCCAAGGAAAACTTAAAATATTGCACAAAGGAGATTTTCGTTTAATACCAAGTAAAGCACGGTTTTTATGCTCTGATAGTTTTCCAATTTCCTCAAATTTCCGATTTTCTCTTAGAACAAAAGAAGCTGAGCAGGGATAAAGCATTCTCCTCTGATGGCTAACGCCACGCATGAAACGGTGGGGACAGCCATAATAACCATTAAACTGTGTCATACAAAGCATTGCCGCCTTAGCGGGCATATCACAAACAAGAGAGCGAAGTCGGAAAAAAACTCGCCCGATTTCGGGTACATTTACACTTTTGTTTATTAACATATCCAGTTCAGCAGTCAATTTGATTAGCAGTTCGGAAAAATCTGGCTTCGACTGTCCGTGCCACAAACTTAGCCAAACGATATTAGAAAAACTAGACCTGAGAATTGGAGGAAGATTATAGACTTGAATCCAAACTGGCCAAATTGATGTTGACTTAGAACGGAACACTTTTGCCCCGTCAATATTGCAAACAAGTTGAATCTCACCATGAATGAAACAATTTAATGGTTGAGCCCAGGAGCAACTTAGAGACCAAGATTCCAATACAGACTTTTTATTCCGGCGAAGAACCTGTGAAAGCTGAAAAACACAATCAATTAGGACAAGAGTTGAGCAATTTGACTTAAGCGCAACTTGAGTAGTCAAAGGCATTAAATGTTCCACGCAACCTAGGAACAGGTTATTAGGTTTCGGTAGTACAGACTCAAACAACTTAAGCACATCTTTTCTCGCAATATCAGACATTTTATGAGTATCACAAAGTAACTGGTACTGTTTCAAAAAATTTTCAACCTTTACATCGGAGCCACTAAACAACATTGGCTGGAAAACAGTGTCAACATCAGCAATAGCATTATCCTCTATAACATGATCATCGTCTTGTCGAACATTTATTAGAGGAGTTGAATTATAAGGAGTTGAAGCAGTGGGAGGATTAAAATTCTCTATTGGAGTTATGTCAGCAGGCGCAGGAGAAAGAGGGGAGAACGATTCTGCAGAAACCACAGAGTGATCAGCAACACCAACTTGGCTGTTATTCAAGTAAGGCCCATATACTTCATTGTAATTCAGAAAGAGATCATTGTCATCACTATCAATACTCAAATCCCCTGCATGGGACCTTGAACAGGAACAATTTGTATCAGTGTAGGTAGAAAGCAAACTCCGGGGTGCTCTACTGCAATAATCATATTGAGAAACAAACGGTCTAGAGAACTTTGGCCGAACGCTGGCCTCAACGACTACACTTCGCGTTGGTGTATCTTGTGAAATATCAATTTGCCTCTCTTCAGATGGTAAAACTAAGGACGAAGTTCTTACAAGTCTATCTACAAAAAGTGGTCCGTGAGAATTCTTAAAGGGACATAAGCAATCAACATTGAACTCACCGAAAGCGTGACGATCGTATAAAACAGTTATTTCATCACCAGCTTTAATTTTTCGAGTTGAAACACAAGTCATTAAACAAGAATTCAGGCGTACATATTTTGCATTGGGCTTACACGAAGAGTTTATAAAAGAAATTGGACCAAGCATAAGCCATAGTTTCTTTAGCCGCTGGCTCTGAATTAGCGAAAAATCATTAAAATTTTCGATGACCTCAGACTCATTGATCTCTGAGAGAAGACCAGTTAGACCAGGAAGACTAATGTTCTCTGCAAAATCCAACCGAGAAAAAACGCCAAGAGGCGCAAAAGAGTTTACGGAAGGTAAATTCTTTACTTCCTCAAACTTAAAGGAGAGAAGAGAACTTTCATACTCACCACGAAGAAAAGTTGATGAGACAACATCTAATTCAAAGTGTCCAACTTGAATTTTGTGAGCAACTTTTTGTGGTTCATCAATATATTCGCTTGACAACCGATTGTCCAAACAGGCTAGCGCTCTCCAATTGAGTTTAGACTTTTCCAGGTCACGTGAGATCCTCTGATACCTGTTGTTCATTTTCTATCTTAAATAAATCTCCCTTATTTGAACCGTGAATCAGAGCAACCAATCAAGCTTCTGGGAAACAGATGCAGCTCAGTAGAGAAAACTAGATAAGGACAGAGATCAAGTAAAAAAACAGCTAGCAACAGAATTTCACTAGACTCATCCTAACGTAAATATAAACAATCCAATACAATTCACCGACTGTCGTTCACCGTGTTGAAGCTCTCTTTGCAACCAAGGGCATTGGCGGCGTCTTTAGCTCTGCGAAATGCGTACAAACTGGGCCCGCAAATGTGAATGACGGCAGCTAAGGAAAATTGGTTTGTTACAATTAAAACTACAGGGTTAAAAATAAAACATCAGAAGACCATATGGCTACCTCTAAAATACATCTCGTCCTCTGAGTCAACTCTTTTTTTGCCCTCTTTCAGGGCCCTATAGGGAAACCAGCAGCGGTTTTCCCTTTCTTCCCGAGTTAAGATATTTCGAGCCAAGAATCGTCCGAGTCGACCGTGCTCACAAGGTTGGCCGTCAAACGCCAGTAGGTTCCGACCTTTGTACATCAGTTCGTTACCGGGGAACATAATCGTCCGATAGGATGAAGATTTTGTCTCATTCTAAAAAAACATCCATTCACCAGAGTGAAACAAACGACGACTGAAGTCAGATGAATTGCTATCGGGAGGCGGGATTGCAAATTATTCAAAAGTGCGCATTACCAAAAAATTAGGGAAACAATTAAAATTTTGGCCCCGCCCTGGTTCAAATCAATAAAAGATATAGCTGGCAGATTGCCAGAAAATAGCCGCAATAGCTTTGTAGATCTGCAGTCTCAAAAAATTAATTAAAAGACCAAAAAAACTTTTCAATGGAGGCTGCGATATTAAGCGTTGATTAGGAATCTGTACAAATTGTTGCTACCTCTATGAAAAACTCTCAAGTAACCGTTAATTAAAATATCGACATATGACGTCAAGCACGCTCATTAGTTGAAATTGCATAAACGAACGATCAAAAGCAGATTTGAAGTGATTGTGACGTCATATGGTAGTAACAAAAACATTCAGGACAAAAAACCAAGAGAAATACAATAACAGACCCGGCTATTGCTGTGCAGCTATTAAAATAATAAAGATTTTTACTAACGCTTTGTCTCAGGTATACTTTGAACTCCAAAAGAGCGTTTCTGAGATTCAATAAAGCCTCACTCCTCTCCTCCAATTTTTTCTCCAGCTCTTCGAAAAGCGAAAGAAGACAATCTGGGGACATATTTAGCTTTAAAAAGTCGTCACGTTGAGAAACCGCCATATATCTTAAAATCAAACAGATAACACGCTAATGTTTCAATGTATACACGGAAGCACATTTGTTCAGATAACAAAATTTAAAAAAACTCCATTGGTTTCTCAAGTAGGTTTCAATTAAAAAGAATAACTAAATCAAAATGTGAGTTACAAAGCGATCCTAAAGTCATCTCAATAATTTACTGCTACTAAGAGTTCTCGAACAATATTAAATCAAGGCAAACAAAGAACAACAACTATTACAGCTGAAACTCCTAACAAATCAGGAGACAACGAAAACAAATATAAAAGGCAACTGACTAGATCAGAGCAACTTTTAACACGTAAACATAGGAAACAAGATTTATAAACTCAGTTCAGTAACAATAGCAAACGCAAACGTCAGGAAACAAAATCAGCTATTATATTATTCTACTGCTCGCCAGATTTAAACTGCGGTTACTTTTTTTTATCGCGCTTGGACTTTTTGGCCTTAGAACACGAAGAAATAACAGAAGCAGCATCCTCTTGGCTCCCATTTTCTTCCACTTGCTCTGTAAACACTGATTCTCTATCTTTCTCAGCAACGGCTACTCTGTCATTTGAATTTTCATTCTCCTTATTTTCCGAGGTTGCAGATGAGCGCATACATTTCTCTTTTCGTCTCTTCAAAATTCCTTTCAGGTCCAGACCCATTTGGTTGACCCGCCTAATCGTCTCCCTATATAATTTTCCGGTATAGCTACCAGCAAAAATTTCTCTAACCGCTGACTTGTACAACTCAGTTCTCTCATTGTCAGCTGGTGGTCTACCTTCGTCTATGTTTCGCTGAGGATCTATCACATATGTCGCCAATTCCTCCTCTGACCATAACGCCTTGGCAACATTACGTGCTCGCTCGACATCATTCTCTCCACCAAGATTCAAAAGATTTACGCAGTTATGCATATGAGCCGATTGCCCAGAACCAGGAACAAGGACCTCAAAGTTCCCAAGAGTTTTCTCTTCCTCACTTATCATGCCATGATCTCTCATCTTTTCCAACTGATTCATGCTCAACTTTATGAATTTTGTCATTTCGTTCATCAGTCTTGTGTCGTTTTCTGTCCTTTGCAGTATTCGGTCAAAAACTCGATCCAATTTTTCCAATGTCAGATCCTTTAACAAAAAAGGCTTACATGGTAGCTCCAACTCTCCACAGCAAATAGCATTAAACATCACAAGCAATGGGAGGCAATGGAACCAGCTCAGTTTTCTGATTAAAAATCAGGCGTACAAGAGTATCGCCAATTTAAGACAAAACAAGATCCTGTTTTCCATTTCAGAATTATTCCGCTCAAACTACATTAGAACCTAAAGTATATCAGGCGTACAGCGTAGCGCCACTTACCCGTTTTTCATTGCACGTATCTGCTCCTTTGTTGAAGTTACTGGCTCTTCCAGGTTTATTCGAGCTGCACTCACCGTTCTTTGATTTAACTTCGTCGAACTCATCTAAACCAAGATTCCCTTGTAGATTAATCAGTTCCATTTCTTTCTCGCCAGTTTCCTGTATCATTCGATTGATGAAATCATCCTCTTCATTGGAGAGCGCTCCTTTTTCTTTTCCACTGATGTAACTATCAATCCGCTCTTCAAATTGTACTCGCAATTCTTGTTGTGCTGCACTACATTTGCTGAGTGACTCAGTAAACACCTGAGTAATGTTCATATCATTAAGGTCGTCGATAGTTCTGCCCTGTTCAATTTGTCTCATCAAATGCTCTGACACATCTCTTACTTGGGGGAAGAAACCTTGCGCAATAAAAGTTCCGGGGGCAACTTTCAAATCCACCTCCTCGCCTTTCTTCAGCTCAAATTTACGCAAATTAGACATCTTGGGCCAAAACATGGAATCTGCTTGCAGTACTTCATATTTCGAGTCTACTCGGAAGAAGAACAGGAATGACCAGCCTCCAGGAAAGGTAAACTCAAACTGCTGAGCCAGTTCAATTTGACGAGCACTTCTACGCTGAGACATAGCTGACTACCTAAGCATCGTGGTTCAGTTTAATCCAAGGTTTTTTTCTCAGTCAGTTAAACTATTTGGCAGCAAAACAACATGCCACAATCTTGGTGAGAAAACATAATCAGCAGATTGCCGGAAAAAACCGCTGGTTATTTTCATAACCAGGATTGGGATAGAAAGAAGTTTAAGAAACTAAGGAAAAAAAATAGGAAAAAACAAATAAAAAAAATTGAAAAAAAACTTTGTAGACATTTTTGAAGTGCGAACTACTTTGATGTTATTTTGGAGCTGGACATACTCCTGTCAAGAGAGACGACACGGGGGAGGTATCTGTATCGGCAATCAATAGAAAACTATCTATAAGCGGTTTATCAAAAAGTGTTTTCCATTCTAGTCAAGGACTTCTTCAAATGAATTGAGGACCCACAAAGGAGTGTGAGCATCTGAGTAGGTTCTAAAACCGAAGGTAATTTCAGTTTCGGTTGCCCAGGGAAAAACTTCTGAATACGTTGTCAAATTTTGCGCTCAGAAAACTATCTATAAGCGGTTTATCAAAAAGTGTTTTCCATTCTAGTCAAGGACTTGTTCAAATGATTTGACTACCCATGTAGGAGTGTAAGCATTCGAGTAGGCTCTAAAACCGAAAATAAATTCAGTTTCGGTTGACCAGGAAAAAACTTCTAAATACGTTGTAAAATTTTGCGCTCAGAAAACTACCTATAGGCGGTTTGACAAGAAGTGTTTTCCACTCTAGTTAGGGACTTGCTCAAATGAATTGAGGACCCACGTAGGAGTGTAAGCATCCGAGTAGGTTCTAAAACTGAAGGTAATTTCAGTTTCGGTCGACCAGGAAAAAGTTTCTAAATATTTAGAAATTTTTTCCTGGTCGACCGAAACTGAAATTACCATCGGTTTTAGAACCTACTCGGATGCTTACACTCCTACGTGGCCCCTCAATTCATTTGAGCAAGTCCCCAACTAGAGTAGAAAACACTTCTTGTCAAACCGCCTATAGGTAGTTTTCTGAGCGCAAAATTTTACAACGTATTTAGAAGTTTTTTCCTGGTCAACCGAATCTGAAATTACTTTCGGTTTAAGAGCCTACTCGAATGCTTACACTCCTACATGGGTATTCAAATCATTTGAACAAGTCCTTGACTAGAATGGAAAACACTTTTTGATAAACCGCTTATAGATAGTTTTCTGAGCGCAAAATTTGACAACGTATTCAGAAGTTTTTCCCTGGGCAACCGAAACTGAAATTACCTTCGGTTTTAGAACCTACTCAGATGCTCACCCTCCTACGTGGGTCCTCAATTCATTTGAACAAGCCCTTGACTAGAGTGGAAAACACTTTTTGATAAACCGCTTATAGATAGTTTTCTGAGCGCAAAATTTGACAACGTATTTAGAAGTTTTCCCTGGGCAGCCGAAACTGAAATTACTTTCGGCTTTAGATCCTACTCGGATCCTCACACTCCTATGTGGGTCCTCAATTCATTTGAACAAGTCCTTGACTAGAGTGAAAAACACTTTTTGTTAAACCGCCTGTAGATGGTTTTCGGAGCGCAAAATTTGACAACGTATTTAGCAAAATTTTTCCTGGGCGACCGAAACTGACATTAACTTCGGCCTCAGAGCCTACTCGGATGCTCACACTCCTACATGGGTCCTCAATTCATTTGAACAAGCCCCTGACTAGAGTGGAAAACTCTTTTTGATAAACCGCTCATCGATAGTTTTCTGAGCGCAAAATTTGACAGCGTATTTAGAAGTTTTCCCCTGGGCAACCGAAACTGAAATTACCTTCGGTTTTAGAAACTACTCGGACGCTCACACTCCTACGTGGGTCCTCAATTAATTTGAACAAGCCCTTGACTAGAGTGGAAAACACTTTTTGTTAAACCGCCTGTAGATGGTTTTCGGAGCGCAAAATTTGACAACGTATTTAGAAGTTTTTTCCTGGGCGACCGAAACTGACATTAACTTCGGCCTTAGAACCTACTCGGATGCTCACACTCCTACATGGGTCCTCATTTCACTTGAACAAGCCCTTGACTAGAGTGGAAAACTCTTTTTGATAAACCGCTCATCGATAGTTTTCTGAGCGCAAAATTTGACAACGTATTTAGAAGTTTTTCCCTGAGATTACTTTCGGCTTTAGATCCTACTCGGATGCTCACACTCTTATGTGGGTCCTCAATTCATTTGAACAAGTCCTTGACTAGAGTGGGAAACACTTTGTTAAACCGCCTATAGATGGTTTTCGGAGCGCAAAATTTGACAAAGTATTTAGAAGTTTTTCCGTGAGCAACCGAAACTGAAATTACTTTTGGTTTTAGTGCCTACTCGGATGCTCACACTCCTACGTGGGTCCTCAATTCATTTGAACAAGTCCTTGACTAGAGTGGGAAACACTTTTTGTTAAACCGCCTGTAGATGGTTTTCGGAGCGCAAAATTTGACAACGTATTTAGAAGTTTTTTCCTGGGCGACCGAAACTGACATTAACTTCGGCCTTAGAACCTACTCGGATGCTCACACTCCTACATGGGTCCTCATTTCACTTGAACAAGCCCTTGACTAGAGTGGAAAACTCTTTTTGATAAACCGCTCATCGATAGTTTTCTGAGCGCAAAATTTGACAACGTATTTAGAAGTTTTCCCCTGGGCAACCGAAACTGAAATTACCTTCGGTTTTAGAACCAACTCGGATGCTTACACTCCTACGTGGGTCCTCAATTCATTTGAACAAGTCCTTGACTAGAGTGGAAAGCACTTTTTGATAAACCGCTTATAGATAGTTTTCTGAGCGCAAAATTTGACAACATAATTAGAAGTTTTTCCCTGGGCAGCCGAAACTGAAATTACCTTCGGCTTTAGATCCTACTCGGATGCACACACTCCTACGTGGGTCCTCAATTCATTTGAACAAGCCCTTGACTAGAGTGGAAAACACTTTTTGTTAAACCGCCTATAGATGGTTTTCGGAGCGCAAAATTTGACAACGTAATTAGAAGTTTTTCCCTGGGCAGCCGAAACTGAATTTACCTTCGGTTGCAGATCCTACTTGGATGCTCACGCTCCTATGTGGGTCCTCAATTCATTTGAACAAGTCCTTGACTAGAGTGGAAAACACTTTTGTTAAACCGCCTATAGATGGTTTTCGGAGCGCAAAATTTGACAACGTATTTAGAAGTTTTTTCCTGGGCGACCGAAACTGACATTAACTTCGGCTTTAGAACCTACTCGGATGCTCACACTTCTACATGGGTCCTCAATTCATTTGAACAAGCCCTTGACTAGAGTGGAAAACTCTTTTTGATAAACCGCTTATCGATAGTTTTGAGCGCAAAATTTGACAACGTATTTAGAAGTTTTTCCCTGGGCAACCGAAACTGAAATTACCTTCGGTTTTAGAACCTAATTGGATGCTTACACTCCTACGTGGATCCTCAATTCATTTGAACAAGCCCTTGACTAGAGTGGAAAACACATTTTGTTAAACCGCCTATAGATGGTTTTCGGAGCGCAAAATTTAACAACGTATTTAGAAGTTTTTTCCTGGGCGACCGAAACTGACATTACCTTCGGCTTTAGAACCTACTCGGATGCTTACACTCCTACGTGGGTCCTCAATTCATTTGAACAAGTCCTTGACTAGAGTGGAAAACACTTCCTGTTAAACCGCCTAGAGATAGTTTTCTGAGCGCAAAATTTGACAACGTATTTAGAAGTTTTTGACTGGGCAACAGAAACTGAAATTGCCTTCGGTTTTAGAAACTACTCGGATGCTCACACTCCTACGTGGGTCCTCAATTAATTTGTACAAGCCCTTGACTAGAGTGGAAAACACTTTTTGATAAACCGCTTATAGATAGCTTTCTGAGCGCAAAATTTGACAACGTATTTAGAAGTTTTTCCCTGGGCAACCGAAACTGAAATTACTTTTGGTTTTAGAGCCTACTCTGATGCTCACACTCCTACGTGGGTCCTCAATTCATTTGAACAAGTCCTTCACTAGAGTGGAAAACACTTTTTGATAAACCGCTTATAGATAGTTTTCTGAGCGCAAAATTTGACAACGTATTTAGAAGTTTTTCCCTGGGCAGCCGAAACTGAAATTACCTTCTGTTTTAGATCTTACTCGGATGCTCACACTCCTATGTGGGTCCTCAATTCATTTGAACAAGTCCTTGACTAGAGTGGAAAACACTTTGTTAAACCGCCTATAGATGGTTTTCGGAGCGCAAAATTTGACAACGTATTTAGAAGTTTTTTCCTGGGCGACCGAAACTGACATTACCTTCGGCTTTAGAACCTACTCGGATGCTTACACTCCTACGTGGGTCCTCAATTCATTTGAACAAGTCCTTGACTAGAGTGGAAAACACTTCCTGTTAAACCGCCTAGAGATAGTTTTCTGAGCGCAAAATTTGACAACGTATTTAGAAGTTTTTGACTGGGCAACAGAAACTGAAATTGCCTTCGGTTTTAGAAACTACTCGGATGCTCACACTCCTACGTGGGTCCTCAATTAATTTGTACAAGCCCTTGACTAGAGTGGAAAACACTTTTTGATAAACCGCTTATAGATAGTTTTCTGAGCGCAAAATTTGACAACGTATTTAGAAGTTTTTCCCTGGGCAACCGAAACTGAAATTACTTTTGGTTTTAGAGCCTACTCTGATGCTCACACTCCTACGTGGGTCCTCAATTCATTTGAACAAGTCCTTCACTAGAGTGGAAAACACTTTTTGATAAACCGCTTATAGATAGTTTTCTGAGCGCAAAATTTGACAACGTATTTAGAAGTTTTTCCCTGGGCAGCCGAAACTGAAATTACCTTCTGTTTTAGATCTTACTCGGATGCTCACACTCCTATGTGGGTCCTCAATTCATTTGAACAAGTCCTTGACTAGAGTGGAAAACACTTTGTTAAACCGCCTATAGATGGTTTTCGGAGCGCAAAATTTGACAACGTATTTAGAAGTTTTTCCGTGGGCAACCGAAACTGAAATTGCCTTCGGTTCTAGAAACTACTCGGATGCTCACACTCCTACGTGGATCCTCAATTCATTTGAACAAGCCCTTCACTAGAGTGGAAAACACTTTTTTATAACCCGCTTATCGATAGTATCTGAGCGCAAAATTTGACAACGTATTTAGAAGTTTTTCCCTGGGCAACCGAAACTGAAATTACCTTCTGTTTTAGATCCTACTCGGATGCTCATACTCCTATGTGGGTCCTCAATTGATTTGAACAAGTCTGAAATTGCCTTCGGTTCTAGAAACTACTCGGATGCTCACACTCCTACGTGGATCCTCAATTCATTTGAACAAGCCCTTCACTAGAGTGGAAAACACTTTTTATAAACCGCTTATCGATAGTTTTCTGAGCGCAAAATTTGACAACGTATTTAGAAGTTTTTCCCTGGGCAACCGAAACTGAAATTACCTTCTGTTTTAGATCCTACTCGGAGGCTCATACTCCTATGTGGGTCCTCAATTGATTTGAACAAGTCCTTGACTAGAGTGGAAAGCACTTTTTGATAAACCGCTTATAGATAGTTTTCTGAGCGCAAAATTTGACAACGTAATTAGAAGTTTTTCCCTGGGCAGCCGAAACTGAAATTACCTTCGGCTTTAGATCCTACTCGGATGCTCACACTCTTATGTGGGTCCTCAATTCATTTGAACAAGTCCTTGACTAGAGTGGATAACAATTTTTGATAAACCGCTTATAGATAGTTCTCTGAGCGCAAATTTCGACAACTTTATTAGAAGTTTTTCCCTGGGCAGCCGAAACTGAATTTACTTTCGGTTGCAGATCCTACTTGGATGCTCACGCTCCTATGTGGGTCCTCAATTCATTTGAACAAGTCCTTGACTAGAGTGGAAAACACTTTTGTTAAACCGCCTATAGATGGTTTTCGGAGCGCAAAATTTGACAACGTATTTAGAAGTTTTTTCCTGGGCGGCCGAAACTGACATTAACTTCGGCTTTAGAACCTACTCGGATGCTCACACTCCTACATGGGTCCTCAATTCATTTGAACAAGCCCTTGACTAGAGTGGAAAACTCTTTTTGATAAACCGCTTATCGATAGTTTTGAGCGCAAAATTTGACAACGTATTTAGAAGTTTTTCCCTGGGCAACCGAAACTGAAATTACCTTCGGTTTTAGAACCTAATCGGATGCTTACACTCCTACGTGGATCCTCAATTCATTTGAACAAGCCCTTGACTAGAGTGGAAAACACATTTTGTTAAACCGCCTATAGATGGTTTTCGGAGCGCAAAATTTAACAACGTATTTAGAAGTTTTTTCCTGGGCGACCGAAACTGACATTACCTTCGGCTTTAGAACCTACTCGGATGCTTACACTCCTACGTGGGTCCTCAATTCATTTGAACAAGTCCTTGACTAGAGTGGAAAACACTTTCTGTTAAACCGCCTAGAGATAGTTTTCTGAGCGCAAAATTTGACAACGTATTTAGAAGTTTTTGACTGGGCAACAGAAACTGAAATTGCCTTCGGTTTTAGAAACTACTCGGATGCTCACACTCCTACGTGGGTCCTCAATTAATTTGAACAAGCCCTTGACTAGAGTGGAAAACACTTTTTGATAAACCGCTTATAGATAGTTTTCTGAGCGCAAAATTTGACAACGTATTTAGAAGTTTTTCCCTGGGCAACCGAAACTGAAATTACTTTTGGTTTTAGAGCCTACTCTGATGCTCACACTCCTACGTGGGTCCTCAATTCATTTGAACAAGCCCTTGACTAGAGTGGAAAACACTTTTTGATAAACCGCTTATAGATAGTTTTCTGAGCGCAAAATTTGACAACGTATTTAGAAGTTTTTCCCTGGGCAACCGAAACTGAAATTACTTTTGGTTTTAGAGCCTACTCTGATGCTCACACTCCTACGTGGGTCCTCAATTCATTTGAACAAGTCCTTCACTAGAGTGGAAAACACTTTTTGATAAACCGCTTATAGATAGTTTTCTGAGCGCAAAATTTGACAAGGTATTTAGAAGTTTTTCCCTGGGCAGCCGAAACTGAAATTACCTTCTGTTTTAGATCTTACTCGGATGCTCACACTCCTATGTGGGTCCTCAATTCATTTGAACAAGTCCTTGACTAGAGTGGAAAACACTTTGTTAAACCGCCTATAGATGGTTTTCGGAGCGCAAAATTTGACAACGTATTTAGAAGTTTTTCCGTGGGCAACCGAAACTGAAATTGCCTTCGGTTCTAGAAACTACTCGGATGCTCACACTCCTACGTGGATCCTCAATTCATTTGAACAAGCCCTTCACTAGAGTGGAAAACACTTTTTTATAAACCGCTTATCGATGGTTTTCTGAGCGCAAACTTTGACAACGTATTTAGAAGTTTTTCCCTGGGCAACCGAAACTGAAATTACCTTCTGTTTTAGATCCTACTCGGATGCTCATACTCCTATGTGGGTCCTCAATTGATTTGAACAAGTCCTTGACTAGAGTGGAAAACACTTTGTTAAACCGCCTATAGATGGTTTTCGGAGCGCAAAATTTGACAAAGTATTTAGAAGTTTTTCCGTGAGCAACCGAAACTGAAATTACTTTTGGTTTTAGTGCCTACTCGGATGCTCACACTCCTACGTGGGTCCTCAATTCATTTGAACAAGTCCTTGACTAGAGTGGAAAACACTTTTTGTTAAACCGCCTATAGATGGTTTTCGGAGCGCAAAATTTGACAACGTATTTAGACGTTTTTTCCTGGGCGACCGAAACTGACTTTACCTTCGGCTTTAGAACCTACTTGGATGCTCACACTCCTACTTAGGTCCTCAATTCATTTGAACAAGCCCTTGACTAGAGTGGAAAACACTTTTTGATAAACCGCTTATAGATAGTTTTCGGAGCGCAAAATTTGACAACGTACTTAGAAGTTTTTCCCTGGGCAACCGAAACAGAAATTACCTTCGGTTTTAGATCCTACTCGGATGCTCACATTCCTGTGTGGGTCCTCAATTCATTTAAACAAGTCCTTGACTAGAGTGGAAAACACTTTTTGTTAAACCGCCTATAGATGGTTTTCGGAGCGCGAAATTTGACAACGTATTCAGAAGTTTTTTCCTGAGCAACCGAAACTGAAATTACTTTCGGTTTTAGAGCCTACTCGGATGCTCACACTCCTATGTGTGTCCTCAATTCATTTGAACAAGTCCTTGACTAGAGTGGAAAACACTTTTCGTTAAACCTTCAATAGACAATTTTCTGAGCGCAAAATTTGACAACATATTTAGAAGTTTTTCCCTGGGCAACCGAAACTGAAATTACCTTCTGTTTTAGATCCTACTCGGATGCTCACACTCCTACGTGGGTCCTCAATTCATTTGAACAAGTCCTTCACTAGAGTGGAAAACACTTTTTGATAAACCGCTTATAGATAGTTTTCTGAGCGCAAAATTTGACAACGTATTTAGAAGTTTTTCCCTGGGCAGCCGAAACTGAAATTACCTTCTGTTTTAGATCCTACTCGGATGCTTACACTCCTACGTGGGTCCTCAATTCATTTGAACAAGTCCTTGACTAGAGTGGAAAACACTTTTCGTTAAACCTTCAATAGACAATTTTCTGAGCGCAAAATTTGACAACATATTTAGAAGTTTTTCCCTGGGCAACCGAAACTGAAATTACCTTCTGTTTTAGATCCTACTCGGATGCTCACACTCCTACGTGGGTCCTCAATTCATTTGAACAAGTCCTTGACTAGAGTGGAAAACACTTTTCGTTAAACCTTCAATAGACAATTTTCTGAGCGCAAAATTTGACAACATATTTAGAAGTTTTTCCCTGGGCAACCGAAACTGAAATTACCTTCTGTTTTAGATCCTACTCGGATGCTCACACTCCTATGTGTGTCCTCAATTCATTTGAACAAGTCCTTGACTAGAGTGGAAAACACTTTTCGTTAAACCTTCAATAGACAATTTTCTGAGCGCAAAATTTGACAACATATTTAGAAGTTTTTCCCTGGGCAACCGAAACTGAAATTACCTTCTGTTTTAGATCCTACTCGGATGCTCACACTCCTACGTGGGTCCTCAATTCATTTGAACAAGTCCTTCACTAGAGTGGAAAACACTTTTTGATAAACCGCTTATAGATAGATTTCTGAGCGCAAAATTTGACAACGTATTCAGAAGTTTTTTCCTGGGCGACCGAATCTGACATTACCTTCGGCTTTGGAACCTATTCGAGTGCTTACACTCCTACGTGGGTCCTCAATTCATTTGAACAAGCCCTTGACTAGAGGGGAAAACACTTTTTGATAAACCGCTTATAGATAGATTTCTGAGCGCAAAATTTGACAACGTATTTAGAAGTTTTTCCCTGGGCAACCGAAACTGAAATTACCTTCGCTTTTAGATCCTACTCGGATGCTCACACTCCTATGTGCGTCCTCAATTCATTTGAACAAGCCCTTGACTAGAGTGGAAAACAATTTTCGATAAACCGCTTATAGATAGAATTCTGAGCGCAAAATTTGACAACGTATTTAGAAGTTTTTCCCTGGGCAACCGAAACTGAAATTACCTTCGGTTTTAGATCCTACTCGGATGCTCACACTCCTATGTGCGTCCTCAATTCATTTGAACAAGCCCTTGACCAGAGTGGAAAACACTTTTCGATAAACCGCTTATAGATAGATTTCTGAGCGCAAAATTTGACAACGTATTCAGAAGTTTTTTCCTGGGCGACCGAAACTGAAATCACCTTCGGCCTTAGATCCTATTCGAATGCTTAAACTCCTACGTGGGTCCTCAATTCATTTGAACAAGCCCTTGACTAGAGTGGAAAACACTTTTTGATAAACCGCTTATAGATAGATTTCTGAGCGCAAAATTTGACAACGTATTTAGAAGTTTTTCCCTGGGCGACCGAAACTGAAATTACCTTCGGTTTTAGATCCTACTCGGATGCTCACACTCCTATGTGCGTCCTCAATTCATTTGAACAAGCCCTTGACTAGAGTGGAAAACACTTTTCGATAAACCGCTTATAGATAGATTTCAGTAGTAATAGAGTGAGTGATAGTCCCCGGGGGGGGGGGGGGGGGGGGGGTGAGGACCCCATGTATTAAGATAGGGTATAGCGTATTTTTCGGGATTTGGGTCCTCCCTAATGTATTAAGATAGGGAATGATTTAGCATGTATTAAGATTAGGTATAGCGGTCTTAATGTATTAAGATAGGTTGCATGTATTAAGATTAGGAATAGAATCTCCATGTATTAAGATTAGGAATAG
This sequence comes from Convolutriloba macropyga, assembly GCF_964194025.1. Classification (NCBI taxonomy): domain Eukaryota; kingdom Metazoa; phylum Xenacoelomorpha; order Acoela; family Convolutidae; genus Convolutriloba; species Convolutriloba macropyga. The sequence goes on along the minus strand of NW_027452506.1, from coordinate 18,907 downwards.
AATCTCCATGTATTAAGATTGGGTATAGCCGCCATGTATTAAGATTAGTTATAGCCGCCGACATGTATTAAGATTAGTTATAGCCGCCGACATGTATTAAGATTAGTTATAGCCGCCGACATGTATTAAGATTAGTTATAGCCGCCGACATGTATTAAGATTAGTTATAGCTGCCGACATGTATTGAGATTAGTAATAGCCGCCGACATGTATTGAGATTAGTTATAGCCGCCGACATGTATTGAGATTAGTTACAGCCGCCGACATGTATTAAGATTAGTTATAGCCGCCGACATGTATTAAGATTAGTTATAGCGGTTGAAATGTATTAAGATTAGTTAAAGCGGTTGACATGTATTAAGATTAGCTATAGCGGTCGACATGTTTTAAAATTATTTATATCCGTTGACATATATTAAGATTAGGGGTATTTTTTGAAAAATTGTTGAGATTTTTGTACATTTTTACGTTGTTTTTTCAATAATTTCTAATTACTCTCTTCTGATTGGTTAAAAATGGCAGCTTTTTTGAAAAAATTGAATTGAAAAAGTTATAGATAACAGACACAGTATAAATTATGCACATCAAAATACAAAATCACTTGATATTTTACATTAAATTGGTATAAAGTTTAAAGCATAATTATAAAAATTGACAAAGACAAAATAATAAAAAGATCGCATGTTAGAGAATAATAAAAGTTATTATAAAAGCTCTACAATTTGAGGGGTTCGGTATGGATACCGTCAGCTAGAACTACTCGCTTGGGATAGAAATAGGATAACCCTTTCTTTGTCTGTTCATATGTAGCAACACAAAGATTTATTGTTCTGAAACCTCTATTTGTCGAAGTAAGGTTGATAATTTCATCCATCACTCGACGATTTTTTTCCATTGGTCCATCTCCAGTCTCCTCCAGAGTTCTTTTGTTCAGACCTTTGCTACTGAATTTGTACTTGTCCGACTTAGCATCGTAGCAACAATAGGTTTTACTGCAGAGACAAATCATTTCGGTGCATCTGAATTCTTCCTTGAAAAGACCTGGTTCCCGTTTATCATGCTTTTTATGTTTAGAACAACATGTTCTAGGGAAAAAGTTGTGTGAGGCATCTGCTCTGAAGGAATCATCACAGTCCTTTTCTCGCAAAGTCTCCCATTCTTCCTTTTTAGCAGGTCGAATACAATCATACAAGTTCTCGTGCGCTAGCGCTAAATAAAGAGAATCTGTATCCATCTCTAACTCTTCGAATTTATCCACATCGCAAAATCTGTCGAAGAAGTTATAGTAGAGCTCCAACATACGTAATTTTGCGTACTGAAGTATGAAGAAACCAACTATTATAGGTTCTCGATGCTCAATTTTCGATTTCGCAAGCTCAACTTCGTAAATTTCTTTTGACACATTGTTCAGACGCTTAAACATTTTCCCATTGATTGCTTTGTGCGTCTTCTCATCATTCAAGTACTTGGTCTCTGTGTGTCTACTTCTATCCATAATTTGATACCCATAAGAGCTGTTACCCAACAATTTCATTGTCTCAGCCACAACGCTAGAGTCAGGATTTTCATCACCCGCTCTTCTAGCATCTACCACTGACTGAACAAATTTGTTGAAGCATTTTTTGGGGGTGTATTGTACAAATCTATAAATCTTTGTACATTTCAGACCAAGACTGAGATAAAAGTTGAGTAAAGGTGTAATGATTGTCCCATTTTCCAACTTGAAGCTCGAAATCAACATTCGTTGAGGTTGTTTGAGTAGGTTGTTTTCAATTGCATACTCTCTCATATATTCTCCAATATCAGCTCGACTGATATTAAAATTCTTAAAAATAGGAGGAAAATTAGAGAACTTGTACTTTAATCCGTCTGGAACTTCGAGATCGCACTGTACATATCCAAACATTTTCCCATCTCTTATTTTCGCTAAAAGAGACTCTTGCTTCATAGGTAGTTTGAAGGGAAAGTTCTTCCTCACGTGATTTCTAACATCTTCCTCTTCTTTAACACGTTCCCACCATTTACACTCCCAGACTTCAACAATATTGTATCCTTTGTTTCTCAAATAGTCTCTTCTCAATTCATCATATTCTCTTTTTCTGATTCCTCTCTGCATTTCCTCCTCCGAGAGGCTTGCTCGATCTTCTTGGCATGGGCAAAAATGGAAATAACAACCCATTGCTTCAAATACTGTGTCACAATGAGCACAAAAACCGTCCACGCTAAAACAGTCAATCTTTTTCTGTTTCCCGGTCGTATAATAGCTTTCAATTATGCATTCCGGGCGTTGGGATTGGAGATAAGACATGACCATGTTCTCAAATGTTCGAAATTTATTGGTTCGAGCTTTGAACTTTTGAGAATTTGTGTCGAGTTCCCACCGTGTGTAAATTCCTGTTGGCATTTCTTGACACATTGAAAAAGGGTAGAGTTGACTAGCATCAATACCCACGATAGATTTACAAATATTTTCTGAATTCCTGATAAAGGTTTGATCAACTACTGCCTTTCTTGTGAACACAATAGAAGGTCCACCAGTCATGTCCTCGCGTATTTTATCATGTAAATCCTTGTCACTTTCAACAAATGGGAAGAATTTGTGGTTTGTTGACTGGTGAAGACAAATGTTTGCTAAATTGGGAAGTGTACATCCGAGTTTTAACATGTCGATTCCTTTGTTGTGATAAAATTTCATTATTTTTTGCATTGCTTCTAGTGTTGGAACAACATCCTTGTTGTTGTACCACTTGACAAAATCTCTAAATGTAGACATTTGCTCTTCCTCCCAAATCACTTTCAAGTAATTGTAGTTATCGACTCCAGATGGAGGAACTTCTTTCAGTCTCAATTTTTTCAGAGCTTCTTGTTGAGATAGTCCACTGTTCAGCAACTTAGTAAAGTCAGTGAATTCTTTCTCCAAAGGGTTGTGATCCTTCAGCTTACTGAAGAAACATTCATAGGGGGGTAGAAAAGGTGCGTCAATTTTATTTGGAGAATCGAACCATTCATATGGGAAGAAACCTTTTGTCTCGCTGGTCTTGTAAGCTTTGAGGAATGAATCGAGAGATGTAGCTCCTCCAAGGAAATTTAGAATGTCAAGGAACTGCACGTCACCGAACTTGAAGGAAACAAAATGATTTGCCTTTTTGATAACTGTAGGTTGAATATCCCGTTCATGAATGAGATAAGGTAGAAGGTAGGATTTGATGAGATTCAAATCGTACTTTCCACTGTTGAATCCAAATACAGGTAATGTGTTGATATAACGCTCAAAGTGTTGTTGCAAGTCCAAAAGTTGATTTTTCTGCATTTGTAGGAACTGAGTAGACATATCAGCTTCCTCCTCCTCCTCAATACACTCATCTTCAAAATCAAATACAGGATTTGTTCGACCTTTCCTTTCGTTCAATTTTTCAAAGATGGCTTTGACTCGACTATTGATTATCTCTTGAACTGATGCGAATTTTGCTTGCATTTCGGTTTTACTCTTGTTAGCTAACTTCTCAAGAGCTTCAACAAAAGAAACAATCAGGTTCTTAGGGTCTTTGTCGCAAAGAAACACAGGTTCTTCAATCAAGTTGGAGGAAATGGAGACAGATATTGGTTCATGTTTTCCAATCCAAGTAGTTGTATTTGTATCTTTTAGCTCTTCAGTGGGAACGCAGATAGATTCAAAGTCAAAAATAGCCAAGTTTTTGAACAGTTTTTGATCATCATTGTAAGAAATTCCGAATGCATCGAGTTTATCAAACGAGGTTTCTCGCAGAGCATACACACTCTTTGGATAAATATGCTGTACTCTGTCTTTGCAGGATTTTACATGACGGTTGAAATTACTTACGTACTTTATAAATGTATCCCAACTGGGGCAACGGAATCGTTTAAAGAATGTGTTAATATCATCCACGTAGCATATATGGTTGTTGTATCGCAGTAAATTAATGTTCTTTTCGTACATTTGAACACTTCTTCTTGCAAGTTCTCCAACGAATTCTCCTTCTTCTATATCAATATCATATATAAAGATGTTATGCTTTATCGCATTTTCAACAAACACGAGATGAGCGATTGATACTCCCCTAAAGTTGATTGCATCATGTCCGGATTCATGAAGAAAGGCACTAAACAAGTTTGCTGCATTCGTTTCCAACTCAGATGATCCGTACAAGTGAACAGCTATAGCTCTGAACAGGCAAAGATAATCTTTGTAGGTCTCGCCGTAACCATTCGATACAAGACAATTCACATCTGGTCGTCTAAGTAACTGTTCAGGAAGAACAGCATCGATACATCCCATTGGAATGTTTTTTAGGAGAGCGCAAAATATTTTTACGTTAGTAGTCACAGCAAATCGCCACTTTGTATTTTTTCCTCTCCTGTGCTCACGTCTCCACTAGATCCATTTTCTCTACTCTGTCTTGAAGAGAGACCAAGTCACCTTTTGAGCAGAGCAAATGAGATTTTTCAAAGAAAGTGTTGTTCTCATGCGCATAAAAGTATCAATACTCATCTGTGTCCACCTTGCGCAGGATAAAACCAAGAGCTAGATTCACTTTGGCAGCACAATTTAATTTTTCGAAAACTTCTTTTAATTTCTCGTTGATCTCATTGGGATCGAGCTTGGACAACTTGAAGTTGAACACTCGATGTCTCCCATTCTCCATTTCCGTATCATCAAAAAAGTGCTGGCAAGCACTAATTTCCTGCTGCAATTGCTCGTTGTTCTGGTCTAGCTCCTCTGATTCTAGGACTTCTTTGAGCTTTTCACTCGATTTGGTCCCAACTTTTGTCGAAGTTCCATGCTTTCTCCTCTTGTGTTGTTGAAGAGAATAAAAACTTGGGAACTCTTCCAAGCACACAGTACACACAGTACTAAGCTTAACATCTTTTGGGGCATGATGCTTGGCAAGGTGATAATTCAAGTCTTCCTTCTTCTGAGTATAGTAATTGGGACATTTGGGACATGATAAAGTCCCACTATCACAAGACTGTTTGTGTCTTGCCATATTTTTCTTCACCACCATTTTTTCGCACTTTGTGCATTTCACTGGGAGATTTCTATCGAGAGCAGGCATTGTTATGTTAGTTCAATTTGAATTGAGTAAAATTCAGGTAAATTGCGAAGCAACTGAATCTGAAAAACAGAAAGTATAATGATTTAAAGCTGCTATGTAACTTTGAGGTACTCGATGATGACTCATCCCTTCCATATATGGAAATGACGTCATTTCTATTTTTAGATTCAGGCGTCATGTCAGAACATTCTAGAAGATTGATATGATTCTAATTGTAACAGTTCTGCAAATAATTAACTAGCTTTCCGTTTAAATGTACAAATTCATTCCGTGGCAAAAAATTCGAACTTAACATTTTTTTTCTTATTTTCTTCTCACTCTTATTTGTTAAACTTTACTTGAATTTTTCCATTCAGATTATTTCTCCAAAGAAATTACAACAAGAAAACTATTCTTTAAAAATTCACAATTGTTACAGTATTCTGTATAGATTTAGTCCAAAATTTTGTATCTCAAATATTGATAAAATTTACTGCCTGAGATCAATTTTAGATTTACTGAAAATAGAAACTAGTGAATGAATCTGCTTCCAACACAACAAGAGAGAGATCAAGAAAAAATTTCCATCTACTATTGAAGAACAAGTTTACGTTGTACAACTTAATGTTGTTGTAATAGAACCTCCCACCCAATCAGACTTCAGCTTTAGAAATCTAATTCTCAAGATAAACGATTTCATTTTATGCATTGTTTTTTCTATTTTAATTTTCTTTTATATTAACAGAGTTTTACTTGATACCGTATTCATTTGTGAAAAATGTTGATCAAAAATCACTTACAACTTTTGGAAAAAAATTTACAAAAGAAAGGAAGGAATCGCTGATGCTTACAGAGTAGACGAAATTGATGTTGACTCTTATTTCTTTTACAATTTTTTGGACGTTTTTACTCAAAACAACAGAATTATCCGATTTAGTAAAGGATTTGAATATGCAACCTTTTCTATAAAAAAATTCGAGTATGATGACTACATAACAAAACAATCTTTCGATTTATCGTCAGAACTACACATCAACAAGTATGAAATGCTCTTCATTTTGAATTATGTCCCAGAGATAATGGAACAGTACAGAAATTTGTCTCAATCTAATTATATCCCAATTCCTGAACCAGTAACAATTACTTCATCTCTGCAGAGTGCGCTGTTCTTTCATTATTACAAGGACTACAATGCAGAGGGGGTAAGACTACGATTTGGAATACGACTCCCCAAAATTTATATACAAAAATTTAGTTCCAAATTTGGAACATTTTCCGAGATCGATTTGAGATTTAACGAGATGGAGAGAATTTATCAAAGCTTGACTTTTTTGATCAATTACGTCAACTCATTTCCTCTAACTTATCCATCTTTGGCTGTTAACTAGGATAACACGTGTAAAAAGTACCTTTTTTGGCCACTATTCAGTTTTGAGTTTACGGGTTTCGGATAGTAATGTTAGATTTTCTATGAGTTGATTCCTTCTTTGGTAACTTTACAACTGAGACATTTCCTTTTCTGGAAAATAACGTCACTTTTTCTGCTAAACTTTACCCTTTTTGGAAACTTTGTTCTCATTGGTTGGGGTTTAGTATAAATAGAGCTGAAAAATTCTCCCGGCATCACTTGCTTTCTATTCTCTAAAATCAACATCACCTCTGTCTCAACTACTATAAACTCTCATCTAATCTCACCTCATTGAGAAATGGAATTTACAGTGCAGAACAACAGCCTTCTCTACTCAGTTTCTTTCACAGAGGAGACTGCTCGGATCAGCATCAGAGACCTGTCGAATGGTCTCTACGAGTCAATTCTAAACCTGCCTATCACAGTGTGGCACATTATTGAGCACCAGCGACAACAGTTTGACACATATCATCAGGGACAGGTTCCAATCACGGAGAATCAGCTTGGAACTCACGCAATGGGTCACGAAGTTGCTGTGATCAGTGGGCATCACTACCCTCACGTTAACGGAACAGATTTTCCCGACAACTACGTTGCTGGAAGCATTCAGTACACATTTCCATGGGAGGAAGGACAGATTCCCAACAACTGGTTCAATACACCCGAGACAAGTCAAGTATCCAGTCCAGAACCGCAAAACAGCCTTCTCCAGATAGTGAGCAATGCTGGCAGCAGTGAACAAAGCGAATTGAGTGTTGATACTAGCACCACGTGGTCATTTAATGATCTGGAAAACTTCGATCCAGCTCAATATTATGGTTCGACTGATATGTCAACTACACCGTCAATGACAACCCCCTCCATAGAGGACGGAACAGCTCACAACCCCATTGTGCTGACTGATGAGGCTCCCATCAGTGTTCGACCTACCAAACCGCCAGCAATTGTTGAAAGAGTCCGTCCATTTGGCAATGAAATTCAAAACTTGCCAGATCACGTTGTGAGAACTGTTTTTGAATAAGTTTGATATTGTATATTTTATACTTGAATTCTTTGTGATGTATTTATACTTTTGTTTTAATTCATTTCTTTTTAAGTTGAACTATTTCTTTACTACAAACACTATGCAAGCTATGTTGAAAAAAAACACAGCAATTTTTTTCTGTCCAAATTTTAGGAACACTTTCATAAAAATCCTGTTTTTTAACAAAAGCGATCGTTTAAAAATTGATTTTTAAGAAAAAAACTAAATTACTTTTTCGATTTTTAATAAAAATCTTTGTTTTGAAAATTGATATTTATTGAAACAAAACAAGTTCGAAAGTTGTCATTTTAAAATGTAAAGAAAATTTCTTTTATTTGCGCAAAATCATACCGTAAAAGGAAGAAAAATGAAATTTTTTTTGCGTTTTTAAATGACAGTTTTTGAAAATTTTTTCGACATTTAAGAAAACTTTTTCAATTCAAAACTCGATATTAAACAGAAATTCTTGAAAAACTTTTCGATTTTTAGGAGAAAAGTTTGAAAATTTTTTCGATATTTAATAAAAAAGTTGTTTGAATTTTCGATTTTTAAGAAAAGTTTTTGAAAAATTGATCTTTAACATAAGTTAATTTAAATTATAAAGGTAAATACAAATCACAAGCAAGAAATTATATACTTTATTTTCTAATTTCAAGATACAAAAGAGGATTATGCCATGTCCATCTAACAAACAATCAACAATCTTTATAAGTTCACTCTCATACTTTGAATTTCTAAGGGAATGCACCCTATCTAGAAAAGATGATCCAAGGGTTTGAGTACTCGCATTTCTTTGCTCAGCGCGTAGAAGGTGACGCTTGAACTTCTTTCTACTCAATCGTTTTTTGGAGATACTGGGCACTTTTTCCACGTACTTATTCTCCAAGTTGTGCTCTACCGCTCTGGTTAACTGAGTAAAGACCACTCCTGACTCTTCTATAATGGAACCAAAGAACTGATGTTTATAGAGTGTGTACAAGCAATCAACTGTTTGATACACATAAGACAAATTTTCCATTTTCTCTAGTATCTCTTTCACTGAGGATGAAATGAGAATAATGTGGTAGTGACAGGTCTTTAATGGACAAAAGTTGTCATTATGAGTAGCAACGGAGTATTTTTTAATGAGTAGATAAGGTTTATACTCCTTAACTGATACAGAAATGAATAATGTCTTGTCATTATAATCTCTGTAAAATTGAGGTAAAACCTGACACATTATTGCTGCCATTTCTATATCGGGATAACACTATAGAACCTATATATGGAAACAAGAATTACGGTAACGTAATTTCTATTTTTAGAGATAACAAGTTCTGTTTCCATAAAAACCCATTTTCGAAATGATACAGTTCAAGAAACAGAAGGCTAAAAAAATTCGTTGTTATACCTGTTCAAAATATTTCAAGCACTATTTTTCTTTAATGCAACACAGACGAGCTAAACACCAGGATCCGTTTGAAATTCTGGTTAAAAAATTTGCGAACCTCAAGATTTCCGAATAGATTACCCTATAAGGAAATAACGTCATTTAGCATACCTTTTATGGGTATACATGACGTCATTACCATAAAAGGAAATTTTAAGTTATTGAGAGGAATTGCGTACAAATACATCATTTATTTTCTCTTTCACTCTAAGCTCAAGTTGTTGAAATGTCTCTCTCTAAAGTATCACCTTTTCTTTCGAGTGCTCCTTCAATGTACACTCAGTCCTCACCAAAACCAGGGACTGATTCGGTTCCTTTTTATATGGACTTTGGTTCCAATTCAAAAAGATTTGGGAGATTTACTATGTCCCAGATTTCAAGAAACGGACAACTTTATACTGAACCAACCTTCCAAGTCTTTAGAAAAGACAATTCTGGGACTTTTGAAAAGTACCAGCAACTGCGAATTGGAGACTATGAGTTTAAGAAATTCTGCTTCCTCAAGGAGGATCTTCTCAATGGAGAACTGGAGATGAGAGAAAACCAAACCCAATTCGACAAAAACATAGGAATGGAACACGTGCTGGAACAGTGTCACAAAGTGAGAGAGATTAGCATTGGACGAAATCGCAAACTCTATGTTACTTTCCTCCAATACATCAAGGACAACCCAGCTTCAACTTATGTACAAATTCGACTTTTTAGTCGAAAGGAGAACAACGAGTTCAAACAAGTGACTTATGTCAGCTACTCTCTGGATGAATTCAAGGAGTTGATACAAAATCTGAAGGACTTTTCTAATATTCAACAATGTACATTTCAATAAATGTGTAATTTTATAATGTATTTGTCTTTTTAATTCATACTATTTGAATCATTTTTCTTTTTTTTCAAACTGAAAATGAGTTGGAATATTGGTTCCTCCAGAAATATTTTTCTGAGTCTAAGAAATAAATCTAAAGTATTCCACGTTAGACTTCACTACGAACTAAAAAAGTCTTCTTATACAGTTCTTGAAGCTCTAAATTTTCCCAAAATTGATAAACTTGACAGTGAGTCCAATTTTTCAGAGCTAAAGTGGGTTATTCATAACGGATTACGACGCACTACTTTAATATATCAATCTGATAAACACGAAATTTCCATTTCACAACATCGTTGGAACGGAGTTCAATGGAGTTTTTTGACAAAAATTGAACTAAAAAAGGAGGAATACAAAAAATTATTGGAACATCTTCCTGACCTTCTTTCTTATGTAGAGACTTTCAAAAAGACCAGTATCACTTTAGATAAATAAAGAAAACAATTGATGGATATTGTCACACTTCTAAACATTTTTAATTGTTACAGTAGTATTTTTCCAATGTTTCCCAACAACGAAAAACGAAAAAACTGTTTCCTGGCTGCATGTAAAATTTGGGATCAAAACATTAATTTGGAGGAAATTGACCAAAACTTCCCCCACGGAGGACTTATTGGATACGGTAATTCAATTCTGGACTTTTTCCTAGCAAGATCGAAAGTGTTTCGTTTACATGCAATTTTACACGATTCTGCTGGAGCGGTTAAAGCAACTACAAACCAAGGACCGGGTTATTGTTACATGTTACCTCAATTTCCGAGCTCATGTCTCTTGGGTCACATTACTGGTCTGTTCTTTTGTATCTTCATAAAAATTTGTCATCCACGTATTTTCAAAATGCTAGACTGTTGATCATTTTTTGAAAAATCATCCCAGAAGAAAGAATGCCTCTCGTTGTACTAGATATTGAATGCTTAGAAGGAAAAATTATCAAAGAGTTGGGAACCTTTAAGGACGGAATTGTACTTGGATACAGTTTTCTCCCACCTAAAGACTACCAGCCGACTTTTCAAGCAAAATGGAATACAAAAAATATGCACGGTATAAATTAGAACCATGGAAAGCTTGATTATTCTGAGTTGGCTTTTATTATACATCAACATTGCTCACCAACAACAGAGTACTTTGCTAAAGGACTTGAAAAATGCAAAATTTTATCACCCTACTTGTGTAAGGATGTGGAAAATCTTGATGATCTTAGTTGTCCGAAGGCTTCCAAACTATTAGAAAACAAGGATGTTGAATGGAATTGCAGCAACTACCCCTATCGACACAAGAAGACTCTTCATTGTGCAGAAAAGAAGGCTTACGTTTATGGGATATGGACTTTAAATTTTTTTGATAATATTTAATGTTTGTATTTGTGATTGTAATTTATCATTTTTATTTTTAATTTTTTTTCCTCTGAAATTAGTATAAGAGAATGAGTTGGTCAAAAAATATCTACAAATACTGTGTTCCCATACTTTATTATTCTTTCATAGTCTTGCTCCTAACTTTGGTACTTTTTTCAATTTTGATGCTTTTTCTCACTGATTCATCTGAGGGAACAATAATTTGGTTGTGTGTTATGTTTAGTTCACTTATCTTTTTATTAATTTTTGGCATTTTTTTCGTTGTTTACGTTTCAATTCAGTTGCACAGTTCCTTTATCCCTAGGGAAGAAGATAGCGTATAAATGACTGATCACACTGATAAGGGGCTTCAATTAGGTAATTTTGTCTTTGATGACAATAATCAAGAACGTCAATCTTGGAAATGTTTTGGACAGACGTGTAACCGGTCTTTAGTAGTTTTTTTGTCCCAGTTCTTTGTCATACTATTGATTTTAGCTTGTTGTATCGTAAGAATTACATTAGCTGAGACTTGTGAGGAGACAACAGTTTGGATCGCCATTTTGTCGAGTACAGTTGGATATATTTTACCTTCTCCAAAATTATGAACAAAATAATTTCCACGAAGGAACGAGTTTTTATTTCATTGGTTGGACCAAGTGGATCTGGGAAATCCCAACTCATCCGTGATTGGTTAGTTTTTGGAACTTTTCAACCAGAATTTGACAAAATTTACTATTTTTATCAACACTATCAATCTCTTTACGGACTAATGTCAAAAAATATAAAACACATTGAGTTCGTTCAAGGTGCTGATTTTGAGTTGATACAAAATTTACCTAATAATGGAACAAAGTATTTACTTATTTTTGATGACTCTTTTGAAGAAATTTCTAGTTCTAAAGAATTTGTAAAAATAGCAACTGCTGGTAGACATAAAGGTTTAAGTACAGTGTACATAAAGCACAATCTCTTTCATCAAAGTCGACTAGGAAGGGATATTGAACTACAGAACACCCATATTGTTTTATTCAAATCACCCAGAGACGTCTTACAAATAAACACGCTCAGTCAACAGTTGGGATTGGGATCTCAACTAAAAGACTGGTATACCACAGCAACTTCAGTTCCCTATGGTCATTTACTTATTGACTTGACTCCAAAAACAGTCGACTCTCTGAGATACTGTACTAACAGTGGTTCAACACCATCTTTATTTTTCCTACCTCAAAGCAAGCAACAGATTACATTTTTGAACGATGAGCACACAACATCTCTCTACTCTGATCGCGTTCCAGAAATATTCCCAGAGCTTCAAAATAACTTTTCTCAAAAATTGTCCCAAAGACTTTATCCAGTTTCTAAACGAGTGCATAGTAAACCTTCTAAGAGGAGAGCTAAAAGAAATTCAAAAACAAGAAGTTTTAAAGTTCAGAGAAGAAATTCATCTTCTTATTTTAAAAAGAACAAGCCTCAGTAAAAGAAGACAGATTCTGAGTTCCAAAAAAGGTATCAGTCTTATATCAATTTTAACTCCGTCAATCATTAATCGTCTCTCTTGAAATGGATCAGTTTGTTTTGATTCCTCAACAACTTTATGATCAAAAAATCAGGTTATCACCTCAAAAATTGGACAAATATAACGAAAAACAGGATTCGGTTCCAAAAAATTTGGAAACTGTTTATAGAAAAGTTAACGCTAAAACAAAGTCTTCTAGCAACGAATCACTTATCAATGAAATTTTAAATTCACCTCGCATTAAACTATCCCTATCTGACTCCATTTTGTTAGACGGAAGAGATACAAACGTTGCATTTGTCGATTTTGTATACGCTCTGAAGAAGAAAAACGTTGAATGTCCCGATATTTATTACACAATTCTTGACGCGATCGGCATAAATCCACATAAAATTTTAAACAAAGATGCCAAAAGCAAAGAACGAGGAAGCTGGATCCCTTTCCAAATCTGAAAAAGCCAAGCTACAGAGGTTGTACAGGGAAGGAAAAGCCGCACATGGTTCAATTCAAAACCTTCAGAAAGCCAGTGGGTTGTCAGAGAAGAAGGTTACTGATTTTTTATACAGAAAGAATTCTTACACTAAGTTTAGACGAGCAATTCGACATTTCAAAAGATTACCTGCTTTTGCAAAACGTATCAATGAGATTTGGTGCCTTGATTTGGCTTTTATGGATAAACTGTCTGAATTTAATAACGGTGTGAAATACTTATTGATATGTGTTGACGTCTTTTCTCGCCTGGTCCGTGTTCAATCAATGAAGTCAAAATATGCCTCTGATGCTGTAGCTGCCTTTAAAAAAATGTTAAGGAAGAACACTAAACCTGATAGAGTTTGGGTTGATCAAGGTACTGAGTTCGGGGGAGAATTCAAAAATTTTTGCAAGAGTAGAAACATCAAAATCTACTCTACAAGAAGTGAAACAAAAGCTGCTGTAGCAGAAAGAGCAATTAGATCTTTAAAAAACATTATTTATCGCTACATGGAGGAAAACGGCGATAAATACGTTCACAAAATGGATAGTTTTGTTAACACTATGAATACAAGAGTTAACAGATCTATAGGTAAATCACCCAAAAACGTTAAAAATTCAGATTTTTTGTCAATTTTTTACAAAAACCCTATTATTGAGTACAAAAAACCACGCTTTAGAATTGGAGACAAAGTTCGAATATCCAAGTACGATATCCCATTTAGAAAAGGTTACAAGTCTCAATTCACAAGTGAAATTTTTGAAATTGTTAAAATTGCGACTTTAAAACCACCAACCTATAACCTTCATGGAGAACAAGGTGATGAAATTCTAGGCAAATTTTATGAACAAGAGCTTGCAAAGTGTATCATTTAGATATGAATTCTTTTACTGTAGAGTTGGTTTCGAATGCTTCCTTTGATTGTTATCCAAATAATACATTAAGTTCTTTTACAAACTTTCTTCCGGAACAAATTAATCTCGAAGGAGAATGGGAGGTTGCAATTACAGAACTATCTTATCCTTCCTTGTACCAAAACATCACGGAAGGGAAATTTTTCTATCTAGATGAAGCAACACCGAATACAAAACCATCAGACTATTACACACTTGATCCAGGTCTATATCCTTCGATCTCTGATATTGTAAACGAAATGAACAAAAAAGTTCAAGAACGAGAAAAGTTTGAAAAAACACCAATCAGATTACACGTTAACAAAATTACACAGCGAATTTCTTTGAGTCTTCCCAATGAGAATTCTTTACTTGTTATATTTAGTGCTGATCTTTGTCATGTCTTTGGATGTGAAGAAGCTGTTTATGGGATGGGTGTTTTCATGAGTGGTGCTGGTCCACATTTTCCCAAGTTTCCTTATGACATTGTACGAATACATACATTGATGATATATAGTGATATTGTTGAATACAACATTGTGTGTGATACAAAAGCTGCTCTTTTACGATGCATTCCTTTTATATCAAAGGTTAAGAATGGAGACATCATCTCAACTGGCCAATACATGAATTATCAAAATTTTCCAAACCTACAGTTTAAAAAAATTCTGAAAAATTCATTCCACAGCATAAAATTAGAGCTCCGAGACTCTTATGGTGAAAAAGTACCTTTCAACTCTGTTGGAGTAACTAGAGCAGTACTAATGTTTAGAAAAACTTCTGAAAATCATTTTTAGAATTAAGACTGTAAAAAATGGTTGCTGATAGTGATTTACCGTATTTTCGCGGATATGCCAGACAAAGGGGTAGGGGATTTGGAGCTTTAGCGCAAACAATTGGGAGGACAGCAATTCCGTTTTTGAGACGATATGTTGTCCCAGCAGCAAAAAGAGTGGGAGCTGATTTAATTGAAATGGCTGCTCCTGAAATTGGAAATGTTTTGACTGGGAAGAAAAAACTCAAATCTGTCGCTGCTGATGTTGGAAAGAAAACTTTACGTAAACAGCTAGGTGCAGGAAAAACAAGAAAACGTCGCATTATTCGTAGATCACCTCCAAAAATCAGTCGACGTCGTCGAACGAGAAAAGATATATTTGCTAATCTAAAATGAATTCTAGATCAACAAACGATTCCAATTTTCGATATGGACACTTTACAAACTCTTGCTTGGAGATTTTTGACAAAATTCCTGTTTTGGAACCAATTGAGTCTTCTCATGTTCAAGAAGTTTATCCTAGTACTTCACTGGATGAAAGCAGCATTGAATTTGAATTTGAAACAGATAGAAGCATCTATCTTGATATGAGAGATATCCACCTTCAAATCAAAGTTGGACTACAAAAGGGAAGATTGTTTGATGACTTTAAAGATGAAAAAAGATGAGCATGGAAAACCAGATATGGGTATGTCTTTCACAGATGACGATTTACATTATCTAACTCATGTCAACAATATTTTACACTCACTCTTCTCCAACTGTGAAGTGTATCTGAACAATCAACAAGTGTACAACTCAAATGGTCTCTATGGACACAAGGCTTTAATTTCCAATGAATTTAATGCTTCAAAGAGAAATAATGAAGGCATTTTGGCTTGTCATGGATACGAATTTGAAAAAGAACCTAGTGATTATGAGAAGAGCCCGTTTATAGACCGAGAGGAAGAACTTCTGCTGAAAAATGGAAGCACTTACTACGGTAAATTAGCTATTGACCTGTTTCAATGTGAAAAGTTACTGCTTCCAAATACAAAAGTAAGATTGAAATTGATTCGTGCAAGACCTAATTTTTACATGATTTCCTGCAATCCTCACGTTTCCCTTAAGGTTCTTGACTGTTCCTTATTTACACGACGCGTGGTTGTTAACGAAGTGTATCACCAGACTATCAAATACCAATTAACTCATCAACCTGCTTGTTACAACTTTATGGAAACCATTGCACGTACATTTATTATTCCCTCAGGACAGAACCAGTTTATTCAGGAAAATGTTTTTAACAATGCTCCAATCAGAAGAGTAGCTATTGCGATGAACACCAATTCGGCATTCACAGGACATTTTCAAGAAAATCCTTTCCATTATCAGAAATTTGGTTTGCGAGAACTTAGAATTGTTCGCGGAGGTAGAGCTATTGTATCGCTTGATACAATTAATGACTGTAGAGCATACGTAACAACAATGAAAGCATTGAATTTTAACGAGGAAATTCCTGCGTTACCGAATCATCAGTTTCAGAACCACTACATACTTGTATTCGATCTCACTTCACTTCAAGATGCTGGCGAAAATGTTCATTATCCTGAACTCAGTGGTGAAAGTATTCGATTGGAAATGTTTTTTGATCGTTCACTAAAAAACGTAACAGAAATCATTGTTCTGGGAGAAAGGATGTCCACTGTCAAAATTGATCAGTTTGGGACTGTTGCTAAAAATGTCTAATAATTTTTCATCATTTTTTCATTTTTATGTACTTTGTTGGAACATTTGTGGGCTTAACCTCTCTATCTAGTTGTTGTTCTCTACATCAATTGTTAATTAACTAATGGATGTGGATGTGAACTGGGGTAGACTAACTTCAAATATATATATTTATATTCCTTTGCTAATTTTCCTTGGACTTTTTATAATTATTGTTTTGTTTCATCCCAGCACCCAGAACGAAACGGTTGAGAAAATCACAAAATCCAAAGATTGTTGCTTCTCTCAACAGAACGAAAGTTTTCAACTTGATTGCTCTGTCAGGAATCCTTGTACAAACGGAGCTTGTGAGATAAAGAAAAGAAAACTTATTTGTCATGGATAACACCTCACTTCGTGACATTATTGAACGTATTCAAGAGCTTAAATTCCGGTATATTGGATCCTTTCCAGCAGATTTTGTCCCAAATTTGCCCAAATTTACTTTTGCAATCATCAACACTTCTCCAAGCAGTGAAGCTGGTGAACATTGGATAATGATTGGTCGCCTCAATAGAAACTATTACTATGCGGATTCTCTAGCACGATCAATCACACATTACAAATTTTTGAATAAAAAGTATCAGAAAATGATACAGAGTCCACTCCAGAAAATGGAAAACTTGTGTGGGTTCTACACTATTTATGCTGCTTTTCATCTGTTTAAATTTTTACAAACAAACTTGAACAATGTTCATGATGTGCATGTACTAAATTTTATTAGTAATCATATGTAAATTTGATTACTGGGGTATACACAAAGCTGGTGCCCAATAAAGTCGACATTAGTTTTTAACATTTGTACCTTTTACTCAGTTAGCTACGCAAGTTTTTCCTTTTTGTCGACTTTATTAACCCACTCGGCTAAGTGTACCTTGATGTTCATTGAAATTTATACAATTTATTGTAAATGATTGAGTAATTTTGTATTTTGATGCTCATAATTTGTACTGTGTCTGTCATTTTATACTATTTTAATTCATTTTTTTCTTTTATTTAACATCTTTTTTCAAATAATGTACAAAAAATAATGCATATATGCATGTAATTAGCAAGATGGCGCAGTGGGAGCGCGCTGGGCCCATAACCCAGAGGACGGTAGATCAAAACTACCTCTTGCTATCTTGACTTTTTCCAATTAATGAGCGCGCAAAAGACATTTGTTACACAATTTATTCAAACAATTAGGGGAACAATCTTTGCAATTGACCTAAAATTTGTAAACAAAAATTCAACATGTCACATAATTACCCCTCAGATAACTAGGGTAATTGAAAACCCCCACCAATTAATTTCACATTTTAATATGACCTGAAATTTGTAAACAAAAATTCAACATGTCACATAATTGCCCCTCACATAATTACAGCAATTAATTACCCACGCCAATTCTATTGTTCTCACGTAATCACTTAATAACTACACAAACATTGATATTTTCCCCTCAAAATTTCAGCCAATCAGGAGCGTCTGCGAACCTACCCCCCACATTTGCACCGACTATACTACTAGCATATGTACATGCACAAATACATACACAAAACCTATACCCTATCTTAATACATGGCGGCACCTAATCAATACATGTCCGCGGCTATAACTAATCTCAATACATGTCGGCGGCTATTACTAATCTCAATACATGTCGGCGGCTATAACTAATCTTAATACATGTCGGCGGCTATAACTAATCTTAATACATGTCGGCGGCTATAACTAATCTTAATACATGTCGCCGGTTATAACTAATCTTAATACATGGCGGCTATAACCAATCTTAATACATGGAGATTCTATTCCTAATCTTAATACATGGAGATTCTATTCCTAATCTTAATACATGCAACCTATCTTAATACATTAAGACCGCTATACCTAATCTTAATACATGTCAACCGCTTTAACTAATCTTAATACATTTCAACCGCTATAACTAATCTTAATACATGTCGGCGGCTATAACCTAATCTTAATACATGTCGGCGGCTGTAACTAATCTCAATACATGTCGGCGGCTATAACTAATCTCAATACATGTCGGCGGCTATTACTAATCTCAATACATGTCGGCGGCTATAACTAATCTTAATACATGTCGGCGGCTATAACTAATCTTAATACATGTCGGCGGCTATAACTAATCTTAATACATGTCGGCGGCTATAACTAATCTTAATACATGTCGGCGGCTATAACTAATCTTAATACATGGCGGCTATACCCAATCTTAATACATGGAGATTCTATTCCTAATCTTAATACATGGAGATTCTATTCCTAATCTTAATACATGCAACCTATCTTAATACATTAAGACCGCTATACCTAATCTTAATACATGCTAATTCATTCCCTATCTTAATACATTAGGGAGGACCCAAATCCCGAAAAATA
>NW_027452505.1:20000-21308 GCF_964194025.1 Convolutriloba macropyga | reverse complement strand
CTAACTCAAGCTAACTCAAGCTAACCCGAGCTAACTCAAGCTAACTCAAGGTAGCTAAAGCTAGTTCAAGCTAACTCAAGCTAGCTAAAGCTAAGACAAGCTAACTCAAGCTAACTCAAGCTAACTCAAGCTAACTCAAGCTAACTCAAGCTAACTCAAGCTAGCTAAAGCTAACTCAAGCTAACTCAAGCTAACTCAAGCTAACCCGAGCTAACTCAAGCTAACTCAAGGTAGCTAAAGCTAGTTCAAGCTAACTCAAGCTAGCTAAAGCTAAGACAAGCTAACTCAAGCTAACTCAAGCTAACTCAAGCTAACTCAAGCTAACTAAAGCTAGTTCAAGCTAACTCAAGCTAGCTAAAGCTAACTCAAGCTAACTCAAGCTAACTCAAGCTAGCTCAAGCTAACTCAAGCTAGTTCAAGCTAACTCAAGCTAGCTAAAGCTAACTCAAGCTAACTCAAGCTAACTCAAGCTAACTCAAGCTAGCTAAAGCTAACTCAAGCTAACTCAAGCTAACCCGAGCTAACTCAAGCTAGCTCAAGCTAACCCAAGCTAGCTAAAGCTAACTCAAGCCTAACTCAAGCTAATTCAAGCTAACTCAAGCTAACTCAAGCTAACTCAAGCTAACTCAAGCTAGCTAAAGCTAACTCAAGCTAACTCAAGCTAACTCAAGCTAACCCGAGCTAACTCAAGCTAACTCAAGGTAGCTAAAGCTAGTTCAAGCTAACTCAAGCTAGCTAAAGCTAAGACAAGCCTAACTCAAGCTAACTCAAGCTAACTCAAGCTAACCTCAAGCTAACTCAAGCTAACTCAAGCTAGTTCAAGCTAACTCAAGCTAACTCAAGCTAACTCAAGCTAGCTAAAGCTAACTCAAGCTAACTCAAGCTAACTCAAGCTAACCCGAGCTAACTCAAGCTAACTCAAGGTAGCTAAAGCTAGTTCAAGCTAGCTCAAGCTAGCTAAAGCTAAGACAAGCTAACTCAAGCTAACTCAAGCTAACTCAAGCTAACTCAAGCTAGTTCAAGCTAACTCAAGCTAGCTAAAGCTAACTCAAGCTAACTCAAGCTAACTCAAGCTAGCTCAAGCTAACTCAAGCTAGTTCAAGCTAACTCAAGCTAGCTAAAGCTAACTCAAGCTAACTCAAGCTAACTCAAGCTAGCTCAAGCTAACTCAAGCTAACTCAAGCTAACTCAAGCTAACCCGAGCTAACTCAAGCTAACTCAAGGTAGCTAAAGCTAGTTCAAGCTAGCTCAAGCTAGCTAAAGCTAAGACAAGCTAACTCAAGCTAACTCAAGCTAACTCAAGCTAAC
>NW_027452505.1:0-15000 GCF_964194025.1 Convolutriloba macropyga | reverse complement strand
TCAAGACTTTGGCATTAGCCTGTCTTTTAGAATCGACTAACTCATGTGCAAACGCTGTTCACATGAAAGCCTTTCCCGCTTCAGTCCTCAAAGTTCTCATTTGAGTACTTGCTACTTCCACCAAGATCTGCTCCATTGATCGCTTCGCGCATACACTTGCGTGCATACTTTAGCGCAATCAATGTGTCCTCCTACACATGAATATCATTTTTGAGCTGGTGAGGCTCTTTTTCTCTAATCTAACTTGCGTTAGATATTGATATTCATGGTTGGGTATAGGCCACGAGCTCTAGTGCCATCCATTTTCAGGGCTGATTGATTCGGCAGGTGAGTTGTTACACACTCCTTAGCGGATTTCAACTTCCATGACCACCGTCCTGCTGTCAGTATCAATCAACACCTTTTGTGGTGACTCATGAGCAAGTAGTTAGGCGCCTTAACCCAACTTTTGGTTCATCCCACATCGCCGGTTCTGCTTACCAAAAGCGGCCCACAAAAAGCTTGCATTCATAGTCCAAGTGCAATTAAGTCACAAGGACATCTCACCGATTTATAGTTTGAGAATAGGTGAAGGAAAAATTTTCCCCCATTCCTCTAATCATTCGCTTTAACCGATGAAATTGCTTTGCGAAGATTTTTCAATCTTGCTCAAGCTTTTGCTATCCTGAGGGAAACTTCGGAGGAAACCAGCTACTAGATGGTTCGATTAGTCTTTCGCCCCTATGCTCAGGTCAGACGATCGATTTGCACGTCAGAACCGCTTCGGGCTTCCACCATGGTTTCCCGTGGCTTCGCCCTGCCCAAGCATAGATCACCATCTTTCGGGTCGTGTGCTACTTGCTCTGGATCAGTCATGCAATAAGAGCAAAACCGTCCGTGGTTGCGGGACACCGAATCGGCGCCCTCACCACACAAAGTAGTGCAATTCATAAAAATTACACTGTTCACTTTCATTTCGCGTGTGCGCTTTCAATGAGCGACAACACTTGCAAGCAACTCACACTCCTTGGTCCGTGTTTCAAGACGGGCTGTAGAGAGCATTGAATAGGAAGTTGAGGTCAGACAGGCAATCAAGATCAATTTATCTCATTTTGTTTAGAATCAACAAGAAGAATTCCGAGGAAAACTTCTGCTCGATTCATTAACAAGATTTGCCAAAAGACGACAACTACACTACTCGGTAGCCGAGAATATAATATCAAGGCATTGAGTATGGTAACGCTCACTCCAGTTCCCCTTCAACAGTTTCACGTACTTTTCACTCTCTCTTCAGAGTGCTTTTCAACTTTCCCTCACGGTACTTGTTTACTATCGGTCTCGCTTTATAATTAGCTTTTGGAGAGACATATCTCCAGCTTCGAGTTGCACTTTCAAACAACTCTACTCATAGGAATGAGCCATTATGACTACAGGTACTAGTAAATGCACGTTACTAAGGACTATATAGTTCTAGGTTACTGTACACAACGACGTTCACATGTTGATGTTTCAGCTGCCGCTTACTAGAAACAACATAATACTTATCGTGCATACCTTTCCATAACTTGTCCTTTTCAGATGCATTAGTTTCCCTTTGTCTTGGCTTCTACAGTCAGACTGGCTACTAGTAACAGCACAGTACTAATCACATATCGTTCTACAGTTTGCAGACAACTTTCACATGTTGATGTTTCAGCTTTCGCCTACTAGAAACAACATAATACTCGCTGTATACATTTGTAGTTCTCTATGTAACTTTCATGTGAAGAAGTTTCGCCAGTCTTTTTGACTGTCTCAAATCTGAGTCATGCTTAGGCTACTAGTTGCTTCATAGTACTTATCGCCTCGAGATCATTGAACAAAACTTGATTTTCACATGTTGCTGTTTCAGCTTCCGCTTACTAGAAACAACATAATACTAGTCTCATTAAGTTCCGTCTCTTTGCAATTTTCTTATGAAGAAAATTCGCCATCACAATGACTCCAGCAGTTCTTGATCAAGGAATGCAATCATTGATCAGAATGCTATTATTTGAATCGGTTCTGCTTTAAGTGTTCCAATTTTATTGGAAGCACCAACAATAGAACATCAATGTGTTCAATCGAGAGTTATATAACCCTGAATCGGACGCAGTCAACAGCCGAAGCCGAGACCGCCTTTTGCGTTAGAGAGGTCGGTAAACAAATCTTGCGATTCATACCGAATTAACACATATAGCTGTGCTCCTCTTCGTAAAGCGAGCCAAGTGATCCCCTGTTGAAGGATGTATTTGGACCAATCTAGTAGCATTTGGTTTCCAACAAGCTCTCCCAAGTTAGCTTACTTATTGGGCTTTTCAACCAATTCGGTTGGCTACAAGCATCATCAAAGTACTAGCCACAGTTTGATCGCAAAATTCTACGACTTTCACATGTTGATGTTTCGGCTTGCGCTTAGCCTACTATAAGCAACATAATACTAGTCATATCATAGAGCGTGATCAGCTTGTGACGTTCTCATGATGAAGTTTCACCAACAGTGTCTCACTTCGAGCTTAAATCCAGCTACTAGTAACTACACAGTACTGACTGCAACGATAACTTTTATCTATACCTTTCACATGCTGCGCTTTCGGCCAGGGCCTACTAACGTCAACATAATACTCGATATAAACTTTTGTTCATGATGCAGCTTCCCCATGCAGAAGTTTCGCCTTCAAATGCTCTCTTGGCCATATGACGTAAGAAAAGGTTACTAGTAACATCACAGTACTAGCCACAGTTTGATTGCAAAATTCTACGACTTTCACATGTTGATGTTTCGGCTTGCGCTTAGCCTACTAGAAGCAACATAATACTAGTCATATCATAGAGCGTGATCAGCTTGTGACGTTCTCATGATGAAGTTTCACCAACAGTGTCTCATTTCGAGCTTAAATCCAGCTACTAGTAACTACACAGTACTGACTGCAACGCTAACTTTTATCTATACCTTTCACATGCTGCGCTTTCGGCCAGGGCCTACTAACGTCAACATAATACTCGATATAAACTTTTGTTCATGATGCAGCTTCCCCATGCAGAAGTTTCGCCTTCAAATGCTCTCTTGGCCATATGACGTAACACAAGGTTACTAGTAACATCACAGTACTAGCCACAATTTGATCGCAAAATTCTACGACTTTCACATGTTGATGTTTCGGCTTG
This sequence comes from Convolutriloba macropyga, assembly GCF_964194025.1. Lineage (NCBI taxonomy): Eukaryota > Metazoa > Xenacoelomorpha > Acoela > Convolutidae > Convolutriloba > Convolutriloba macropyga. Next base: position 11,835 of record NW_027452505.1, on the reverse strand, counting down.
CGCTTAGCCTACTATAAGCAACATAATACTAGTCATATCATAGAGCGTGATCAGCTTGTGACGTTCTCATGATGAAGTTTCACCAACAGTGTCTCACTTCGAGCTTAAATCCAGCTACTAGTAACTACACAGTACTGACTGCAACGATAACTTTTATCTATACCTTTCACATGCTGCGCTTTCGGCCAGGGCCTACTAACGTCAACATAATACTCGATATAAACTTTTGTTCATGATGCAGCTTCCCCATGCAGAAGTTTCGCCTTCAAATGCTCTCTTGGCCATATGACGTAAGAAAAGGTTACTAGTAACATCACAGTACTAGCCACAGTTTGATTGCAAAATTCTACGACTTTCACATGTTGATGTTTCGGCTTGCGCTTAGCCTACTAGAAGCAACATAATACTAGTCATATCATAGAGCGTGATCAGCTTGTGACGTTCTCATGATGAAGTTTCACCAACAGTGTCTCATTTCGAGCTTAAATCCAGCTACTAGTAACTACACAGTACTGACTGCAACGCTAACTTTTATCTATACCTTTCACATGCTGCGCTTTCGGCCAGGGCCTACTAACGTCAACATAATACTCGATATAAACTTTTGTTCATGATGCAGCTTCCCCATGCAGAAGTTTCGCCTTCAAATGCTCTCTTGGCCATATGACGTAACACAAGGTTACTAGTAACATCACAGTACTAGCCACAATTTGATCGCAAAATTCTACGACTTTCACATGTTGATGTTTCGGCTTGCGCTTAGCCTACTAGAAGCAACATAATACTAGTCATATCATGGAGCGTGATCAGCTTGTGACGTTCTCATGATGAAGTTTCACCAACAGTGTCTCATTTCGAGCTTAAATCCAGCTACTAGTAACTACACAGTACTGACTGCAACGATAACTTTTATCTATACCTTTCACATGCTGCGCTTTCGGCCAGGGCCTACTAATGTCAACATAATACTCGATATAAACTTTTGTTCATGATGCAGCTTCCCCATGCAGAAGTTTCGCCTTCAAATGCTCTCTTGGCCATATGACGTAACACAAGGTTACTAGTAACATCACAGTACTAGCCACAATTTGATCGCAAAATTCTACGACTTTCACATGTTGATGTTTCGGCTTGCGCTTAGCCTACTAGAAGCAACATAATACTAGTCATATCATAGAGCTTGATCAGCTTGTGACATTCTCATGATGAAGTTTCACCAACAGTGTCTCATTTTGAGCTTAAATCCAGCTACTAGTAACTACACAGTACTGACTGCAACAATAACTTTTATCTATACCTTTCACATGCTGCGTTTTCGGCCAAGGCCTACTAACGTCAACATAATACTCGATATAAAATTTTGATCATGATGCAGCTTTCCCATGCAGAAGTTTCGCCTTCAAATGCTCTCTTGGCCATATGACGGAACACCAGGTTACTAGTAACATCACAGTACTAGCCACAGTTTGATTGCAAAATTCTACGACTTTCACATGTTGATGTTTCGGCTTGCGCTTAGCCTACTAGAAGCAACATAATACTAGTCATATCATAGAGCGTGATCAGCTTGTGACGTTCTCATGATGAAGTTTCACCAATAGTGTTTCATTCGAATTGGTTCTGCTTTAAGCTCTCCAATTGTTTTGGATGAACCAGTTTTGCCCTTCGAAGCCACTTTTGTGAGCTTTTGTGGGTCTTTACCAAGAGGATATACCTCAAGGCCTCTTTCAATTCCTTTAAGTTCTTTCAACTCCTTTACAGTTTCTAGGTTCACATAGCTGCAAACCTTATTTCTAGTTTTAAGTCTGGCCAACTTGGGGAGAGTTGGTGCAGACCGTGACCAATTCTAGTAGGATGCCACAACAAGAATGTGATCAACTTAGCTTGTCGATGAACCTGCCCCACATTCAAACAACTCTATCGCCTTTTCCTCGTATAGTTATATGCGAGGGCCTCTCATAGAGAGCGCTGTTAGCAACCTTTTCCACATAGACGATAAAGTTGTGAGTGTTTTGCACATGGCTGTTGTCATCACCACGTGACGAGTCAACTCAGCTTGACTCTCTACACTCCGACAAGCTTTGCACATACGCCTTTAGTTCAGTATGTGTCTTTAATCTGACTCCGGTGCCTCAAGCCGGAAAAATTGTCAGATTATGATCATTATCGGTTAGTCATCCCGATGCAAGATCGTATCGTACTGTCTTTGTCTACCTCCAGATTCCGAAGAACAGGAGGAGACTCTCCCAGACCTACATATCTGGGAGAATGTTCAGAGGGCGAGAAGCTGTGGATTACTCTCCCCTAAGAACTGACTAAACTTTACCCTCGTCCAAGGTAAGTTTATTTTAGCTAGCCTTCTATGTAAAGGATCTGAGGCTAAGCTGTGTTTTTTCGAGCCTTTGGCTCGGAGCAAGTTCAGTGGGCGCCCCGAGTAGCTCAACTCTTTCCCACTGAACAGCGCAACGCTCTGTCACTCGCTGGGATTTTTGCGTGTCGGTTCTAACCACGCGACTTGTGGACCTTTTTAGGCCTTTCTCATTCACAAGTCTATAGCTGGGCTTCTATAACCCAGCTTCTGAGATCTAGATAGCTGCAGTTCTGCTAGGCTGCTTTTGCTAACTAGTCTCCCTTTAAGCAGTCCCTTGCCATGACTGCTGAACTATGTATCCACACAAGTAGTTTTTGAGCTCGATACATAATTCGAGATTGGTTGCCAAGCAATCTCTAGCGACAGAGCGTCATGCGCACTACAGACATGGCCTCTACCAGCAGCCATGCCCGAAGGAATCAATCACTGATCCTTCCGCAGGTTCCCCTACGGAAACCTTGTTACGACTTTTACTTCCTCTAGACAATTAAGCTCGATCCGCTTCATCCCGTTGCCGGAGACCGAAGTCCCAACAGTAGGAATTTGCAATTCTTGCTTAACTATCCAATCAGTAGTAGCGACGGGCGGTGTGTACAAAGGGCAGGGACGTAATCCCTATGAGTTGTTGACTCATAAGTACCAGGAATTCCTGGTTCACGTCTGCAAGTTACAACAGACGATCCCCTTGAAGCGCTGTACTTTTCTCTGATTGCCCAGTCCATTTCGGACCAAGGGCTGAGTACTCAATCTAAAAGTACACAGTGTAGCGCGCGTGCAGTCCAGAACATCTAAGGGCATCACAGACCTGTTATAGCCTCACTTCATCTGCGGTATTTAATTCCGCATAGTTCCTCTAAGAAGTGTTTGAATTCACATATAGTGAATTTCATTATTTAGATGGAGAAGATCTCGTTCGTTATCGGAATTAACCAGACAGATCACTCCACTAACTAAGAACGGCCATGCACCACCGCCCATATAATCATGAAAGATATTCAATCTGTCAATCCTTAAGATGTCTGGACCGGGTGAGTTTTCCCGTGTTGAGTCAAATTAAGCCGCAGGCTCCACTCCTGGTGGTGCCCTTCCGTCAATTCCTTTAAGTTTCGATTTTGCAACCATACTTCCCCCGGAACCAATAAACTTTGGTTTCCCGGTTAATCTCTTGCCAAGTCAAGATCGACTTTGACAAATTGTAGGTTGGTATAGTTTATGGTCAGAATTACGAGGGTATCTAATCCTCTTCAATACTCTGACTTTCGTTCTTGATTAATGAAAACATTCTTGGCAAATGCTTTCGCAGTAGTTTGTCTTGCCACGATCCAAGAATTTCACCTCTAACGTAGCAATACAAATGCCCCCGTCTGTTCCTTTCAATCATTACCGCACTCAGCCAACCGGCATCAATCGAGTAGCGGGTCATTCTCCATTATTCCATGCTTTATTATTCGATCCCAAAGGATGCTTTGAACACTCTAATTTTCTCAGGGTGAAAACACCGTTTCCACAGTTCGTCACATTTAAGTGCAAACTATTTCTTCGATGCGAAGGATGAGCGGAACGAGTCAACAGATTTAACTGAAGACCATGTTGCCGTTCTACTCAAACAGATCCAACTATGAGCTTTTTAAACGCAGCAACTATTGCATACGCTTGTAGAGGCTGGTATTACCGCGGCTGCTGGCACCAGACTTGCCCTCTACTCGTTCATCAATGGAGCTTTTAAGTCCATTCCATTCTGATTACAAACCATAAAGGTTCATATCATTATTTCTAGTCACTACCTCCTCGTGCGGAGAGTGGGTAATTTGCGTGCCTGCTGCCTTCCTTGGATGTGGTAGCCGTTTCTAAGGCTCCCTCTCCGGAATCGAACCCTGATTCCCCGTTACCCGTCACAACCATGGTAGTCCGTTACACTACCATCATAGGTTGATAGGTCAGAAATTCGGAAGTTCCGTCCCCAAGCCGAAGCTATCTGGGATCTTTTAGTTACTAGGACTCATCACGGGATGTGTCTGTACTTAGCAAATCACCCGGTGTAGTCTTGTAAAAGTCTCCGACAGTGTCGGACAATCAGCATGCATTAGCTGCAGGGTTACCGCAGTTATTCATTTAGCTTGCAAATCAACTAATAGATAGTAACTGATTTAATGAGCCATTCGCGGTTCCACTTTTTCAAGCTTCGCTTGCACATGCATGGCTTAGTCTTTCAGACAAGCATATGGCAACTGACAGGATCAATCAGTTTAATTGTACTTTGAACAATCTTTCGATTTGTTCGAATTTAGAAAGACATAGCCTTGCGGCCTCGTCAATCTTGCTTTGAGCTTTTTAAATCACGAAGAGTTTCAATGCATGCTTTGGCATGGCTACTAGTTACTACACAGTACTCTACACACTTAGAGTTACCCACGATTACACATTTCACATGCTGATGTTCGGCTCGCGCGTACTAGAAACAGCATAATACTATGTGTACTGGTAGATAGCGCTCTGTGAGCATTTCCCATGAGCAGGTTTTGCCCTCCAAATCTCTGTTCTACTGTTACCAATACCGGCTAACAACTGTATCATACTAGGAGAATTGACTCATGATTTAAAAACCAGATGTTCACATGTCGATGTTTCGGCTCTCGCCTACTAGAAACAACATAATACTAGTCTGTTAAAAATCTCAATCACGCCGCCTCTTCAGATACAGAAGTTTTACCTTTTATTGGTTAGAGAACAGCTTTCCAGCTGTCGACATGGTTACTAGTAACAACACCGTACTCAACACAAAAACTTTTCAACTTCACAACTTTCACATGCTGATGTTTCTGCTTTCGCATACTAGAAACAGCATAATACTTATTGTTTTGTCAAGTAATTTGTGTGTCTTTCCCATGTGAAGTTTCACCGGTCAACAATGTTTCCCTGACCAATTACGGCTACTAGTAGCTGTATAATACTAGGGAAAATGATTGAGGATTTAATATCAGATTTTCACATGTTGATGTTTCGGCTTCGCCTACTAGAAACAACATAATACTAGTCTGCTAAGAAATCTCGCTCAAATTGCCTTTTCACATACAGAAGTTTCACCTTCTATTGGTTAGAGAACAGTTCTCAGCTGTCGACATGGTTACTAGTAACAACATCGTACTCAACACAAAAATTCTTCAACTTCACAACTTTCACATGCTGATGTTTCTGCTTTCGCGTACTAGAAACAGCAATAATACTTATTGCTTTGTCAAGAAGTGTGTGTGTCTTTCCCATGCGAAAGTTTCACCGGTCAGCAATAATTGCCGTGTCCAATTAAGGTTACTCATAGCTGTATAATACTAGGGAAAAATGATTGAGGATTTAATATCAGATTTTCACATGTTGATGTTTCGGCTTTCGCCTACTAGAAACAACATAATACTAGTCTGCTAATAAATCTCGCTCAAATTGCCTTTTCACATACAGAAGTTTCACCTCTTCTTGGTCACTGTACAGATGATGCTGTCTGTTCTTTATTTGGTTCTGCTTATTATAAGGAGGGGCATCACTCCTTCCTCCTTGGTTTGCATGCATTAAGCCTGCTTTGTGAAAAGCGTATCTTTCTAGCTTTTCTTCGCCTTACTCGAGTAGGACGATACAATCCAGACATTAGTCAGTCTTGGTGTAAAGTCACTGAGTATTATTCGGTTCTGCTTTATTCAGCAATATGCTGTATAATTGTTGTAATTTGCGAACATATTTGTTCTCAGTTCCGAACTACTAGCGACGACAGATTACCAGCGGTCATGAGCCATCAAGGTAGTTCTTTGGTGCATCAAGTAGAGAGGTGCCATCAAACAACACTTCCCTAATAATGCTACACACATAGAATTTGCTACAGTGCAGCTTTTTACTTTGCAAAATTTGCGCACAAATTTTGCATAGAATAAATGTTTTATCAAGATTTTTAGATCCCCTCCCTTGAGAGAACGTTACTCCTTTAAGTGAACACCCCGCGGCGTCCTGTTGTTATTGCTTATAACCATTTCGCAAGCCGGAGGCATAATGCACTACGCAAGCCGCTACTTTGGCACAGAGGCACCTAGTTTTACACCCGGGACTTCAGGTGGCCCAGTTTTACACCCAGTACAGCGGTGCCAGTTGGTAACCCGGTGGATCCTCGGAGACCAGACATGATCATAGATCAAACCCGATGTATGCTACTCCTGAACGTATAGTATCTCCACTGTGCAATGAAATTATCGTTCGTTTCGGGCCTTCCTATACGTTCAGCAGACAATCGCTAGGAATTCACCTCGTGACCCGTGGTGACCACACTGGATTTCAAGTTTATTGATTTGGACAGACCTGTCATTTATTTTGCTTTTCAGCTTCAGTTCTGCTCGATCTAGCTTGCCTAAGGCTTGATCTCGCTTTGCTCACCCCTGTAGGAGCCTCTACTAGTACCACTCGGAGTAATGGGGAATCCACCAGACCTAATCGATGAATGCCATCAAACAACAAAACATCATACCCGGCTTCATCAGGCATATTTTATTACTTCCGAGAGGTACTTTAGTATCAGATCTTTCTCCATGCCTCTTATGAGGACCCGTCAGACCTTTCGGTTTATCGTTTAGCTTCAGTCCTGCTCGATCTAGCTTTCCCAAGGCTCGATCTAGCTCTATTCGCCCCACTAGAGGGCTCTCTAAGACCCCTCGGTCTTAGTGTTAGCTCCGGTACTGCTCGGTCGTGCTTGCTGAAGGCCCGACCCAGCTTTAGTTAGATTCTCGTACTTTCTCTTGGCCTCTCTAGGAGGACCAGACAGACCTCTCGGTCTATCGTTTAGCTTCAGTCCTGCTCGATCTAGCTTGCCCAAGGCTTGATCAAGCTCTATTCGCCCCGCTAGAGGGCTCTCTAAGACCCCTCGGTCTTAGTGTTATCTTCTGTAATGCCTAACCAAGCTTACTACAGGCCTTGGTCAGGTCTTTATCGGTCACCGATTAGTAACAGACCAATCATAGGGCCTTCCACCCTATCCGGGTTGAGGTCTTTAGTCCAGCCATATTTTGACAAGACACCTCTCCCTAATAATGCCCCACACATAGAATTACTGTCCATGCAGTATTTAACTTGTGTTTTTTTCTAAAATTTGATTTTCACTTTTTGGAGGTTCATTTGCTCCTCTGACACTCTTTCAGCTTCAATCTTACTCGATCTAGCTTTCCCAAGGCTCGATCTAGCTCTATTCGCCCCACTAGAGGGCTCTCTAAGACACTTCGGTCTTAGTGTTAGCTCCGGTCTTGCTCAATCGTGCTTGCTGAAGGCGCGATCAAGCTTTAGTTAGCTTCTCGTACTTCCTCTTGGCCTCTCTAGGAGGACCAGACAGACCTCTCGGTCTATCGTTTAGCTTCAGTCCTGCTCGATCTAGCTTTCCCAAGGCTCGATCTAGCTCTATTCGCCCTGCTAGAGGGCTCTCTAAGACCCCTCGGTCTTAGTGTTAGCTCCGGTACAGCTCGGTCGTGCTTGCTGAAGGCCCGATCAAGCTTTAGTTAGATTCTCGTACTTTCTCTTGGCCTCTATAGGAGGACCAGACAGACCTCTCGGTCTATCGTTTAGCTTCAGTCCTGCTTGATCTAGCTTTCCCAAGGCTCGATCTAGCTCTATTCGCCCTGCTAGAGGGCTCTCTAAGACCCCTCGGTCTTAGTGTTAGCTCCGGTACAGCTCGGTCGTGCTTGCTGAAGGCCCGATCAAGCTTTAGTTAGCTTCTCGTACTTTCTCTTGGCCTCTCTAGGAGGACCAGACAGACCTCTCGGTCTATCGTTTAGCTTCAGTCCTGCTCGATCTAGCTTTCCCAAGGCTCGATCTAGATCTATTCGCCCTGCTAGAGGGCTCTCTAAGACCCCTCGGTCTTAGTGTTAGCTCCGGTACAGCTCGGTCGTGCTTGCTGAAGGCCTGATCAAGCTTTAGTTAGCTTCTCGTACTTTCTCTTGGCCTCTCTAGGAGGACCAGACAGACCTTTCGGTCTCTTGCTTAGCTTCAGTCCTGCTCGATCTAGCTTTCCCAAGGCTCGATCTAGCTCTATTCGCCCCGCTAGAGGGCTCTCTAAGACCCCTCGGTCTTAGTGTTAACTCCTGTAATGCCTAACCAAGCTTACTACAGGCCTTGGTCAGGTCTTTATCGGTCACCGATTAGTAACAGACCGATCATGGGGCCTTCCACCCTATCCGGGTTGAGGTCTTTAGTCCAGCCATATTTTGACAAGACACCTCCCCCTAATAATGCCCCACACATAGAAATACTGTCCATGCAGTATTTAACTTGTGTTTTTTCTAAAATTTTGATTTTCACTTTTTGGAGGTTCATTTGCTCCTCTGACACTCTTTCAGCTTCAATCTTACTCGATCTAGCTTTCCCAAGGCTCGATCTAGCTCTATTCGCCCCACCAGAGGGCTCTCTAAGACACTTCGGTCTTAGTGTTAGCTCCGGTCTTGCTCAATCGTGCTTGCTGAAGGCGCGATCAAGCTTTAGTTAGCTTCTCGTACTTTCTCTTGGCCTCTCTAGGAGGACCAGACAGACCTCTCGGTCTATCGTTTAGCTTCAGTCCTGCTCGATCTAGCTTTCCCAAGGCTCGATCTAGCTCTATTCGCCCCGCTAGAGGGCTCTCTAAGACCCCTCGGTCTTAGTGTTAGCTCCGGTACAGCTCGGTCGTGCTTGCTGAAGGCCCGATCAAGCTTTAGTTGGCTTCTCGTACTTTCTCTTGGCCTCTCTAGGAGGACCAGACAGACCTCTCGGTCTCTTGCTTAGCTTCAGTCCTGCTCGATCTAGCTTGCCCAAGGCTTGATCAAGCTCTATTCGCCCCGCTAGAGGGCTCTCTAAGACCCCTCGGTCTTAGTGTTAGCTCCGGTACAGCTCGGTCGTGCTTGCTGAAGGCCCGATCAAGCTTTAGTTAGCTTCTCGTTTTTTCTCTTGGCCTCTCTAGGAGGACCAGACAGACCTCTCGGTCTATCGTTTAGCTTCAGTCCTGCTCGATCTAGCTTTCCCAAGGCTCGATCTAGCTCTATTCGCCCCGCTAGAGGGCTCTCTAAGACCCCTCGGTCTTAGTGTTAGCTCCGGTACAGCTCGGTCGTGCTTGCTGAAGGCCCGATCAAGCTTTAGTTGGCTTCTCGTACTTTCTCTTGGCCTCTCTAGGAGGACCAGACAGACCTCTCGGTCTATCCTTTAGCTTCAGTCCTGCTCGATCTAGCTTTCCCAAGGCTCGATCTAGCTCTATTCGCCCCGCTAGAGGGCTCTCTAAGACCCCTCGGTCTTAGTGTTATCTCCTGTAATGCCTAACCAAGCTTACTACAGGCCTTGGTCAGGTCTTTATCGGTCACCGATTAGTAACAGACCGATCATAGGGCCTTCCACCCTATCTGGGTTGAGGTCTTTAGTCCAGCCATATTTTGACAAGACACCTCCCCCTAATAATGCCCCACACATAGAATTACTGTTTATGCAGCTTTTCACTTGTGAAATTTTTAATTTTCGCAATTATTATAGAATAAGTGTTTGCGCAGCTTTTCATAGGTCGAGCTCTAGCTAGCTAGCTCAAGCTAGCTAGCTAGCTCAAGCTCAAGCTATCTAGCTCAAGCTCAAGCCAGCTAGCTCAAGCTCAAGCTAGCTAGCTAGCTCAAGCTCAAGCTAGCTAGCTAGCTCAAGCTCAAGCTAGCTAGCTCAAGCTCAAGCTAGCTAGCTCAAGCTCAAGCTAGCTAGCTAGCTCAAGCTCAAGCTCAAGCTAGCTAGCTCAAGCTCAAGCTCAAGCTAGCTAGCTAGCTCAAGCTCAAGCTAGCTAGCTAGCTCAAGCTCAAGCTAGCTAGCTAGCTCAAGCTCAAGCTAGCTAGCTCAAGCTCAAGCTCAAGCTCAAGCTAGCTAGCTAGCTCAAGCTAGCTAGCTAGCTCAAGCTCAAGCTAGCTAGCTAGCTCAAGTTCAAGCTAGCTAGCTAGCTCAAGCTCAAGCTAGCTAGCTAGCTCAAGCTCAAGCTAGCTAGCTCAAGCTCAAGCTAGCTAGCTCAAGCTCAAGCTAGCTAGCTAGCTCAAGCTCAAGCTCAAGCTAGCTAGCTCAAGCTCAAGCTCAAGCTAGCTAGCTAGCTCAAGCTCAAGCTAGCTAGCTAGCTCAAGCTCAAGCTCAAGCTAGCTAGCTAGCTCAAGTTCAAGCTAGCTAGCTAGCTCAAGCTCAAGCTAGCTAGCTCAAGCTCAAGCTAGCTAGCTCAAGCTCAAGCCAGCTAGCTCAAGCTCAAGCTCAAGCTAGCTAGCTAGCTCAAGCACAAGCTAGCTAGCTAGCTCAATCTCAAGCTAGCTAGCTCAAGCTCAAGCTAGCTAGCTCAAGCTCAAGCTAGCTAGCTAGCTCAAGCTCAAGCTCAAGCTAGCTAGCTCAAGCTCAAGCTCAAGCTAGCTAGCTAGCTCAAGCTCAAGCTAGCTAGCTAGCTCAAGCTCAAGCTCAAGCTAGCTAGCTCAAGCTCAAGCTCAAGCTAGCTAGCTAGCTCAAGCTCAAGCTGGCTAGCTAGCTCAAGCTCAAGCTAGCTAGCTAGCTCAAGCTCAAGCTAGCTAGCTCAAGCTCAAGCTCAAGCTCAAGCGCTAGCTAGCTCAAGCTAGCTAGCTAGCTCAAGCTCAAGCTAGCTAGCTAGCTCAAGTCAAGCTAGCTAGCTAGCTCAAGCTCAAGCTAGCTAGCTAGCTCAAGCTCAAGCTAGCTAGCTCAAGCTCAAGCTAGCTAGCTCAAGCTCAAGCTAGCTAGCTAGCTCAAGCTCAAGCTCAAGCTAGCTAGCTCAAGCTCAAGCTCAAGCTAGCTAGCTAGCTCAAGCTCAAGCTAGCTAGCTAGCTCAAGCTCAAGCTAGCTAGCTAGCTCAAGTTCAAGCTAGCTAGCTAGCTCAAGCTCAAGCTAGCTAGCTCAAGCTCAAGCTAGCTAGCTCAAGCTCAAGCTAGCTAGCTAGCTCAAGCTCAAGCTCAGCTAGCTAGCTCAAGCTCAAGCTAGCTAGCTAGCTCAAGCTCAAGCTAGCTAGCTAGCTCAAGCTCAAGCTAGAGCTAGCTCAAGCTCCAGCTAGCTAGCTAGCTCAAGCTCAAGCTCAGCTAGCTAGCTCAAGCTCAAGCTCAAGCTAGCTAGCTAGCTCAAGCTCAAGCTAGCTAGCTAGCTCAAGCTCAAGCTAGCTAGCTAGCTCAAGTTCAAGCTAGCTAGCTAGCTCAAGCTCAAGCTAGCTAGCTCAAGCTCAAGCTAGCTAGCTCAAGCTCAAGCTAGCTAGCTCAAGCTCAAGCTCAAGCTAGCTAGCTAGCTCAAGCACAAGCTTGCTAGCTAGCTCAAGCTCAAGCTAGCTAGCTCAAGCTCAAGCTAGCTAGCTCAAGCTCAAGCTAGCTAGCTCAAGCTCAAGCTCAAGCTAGCTAGCTAGCTCAAGCACAAGCTTGCTAGCTAGCTCAAGCTCAAGCTAGCTAGCTCAAGCTCAAGCTAGCTAGCTCAAGCTCAAGCTA